>NW_024748000.1:0-7396 GCF_018991925.1 Homarus americanus | reverse complement strand
TTTATATGTCCCTGTATTGAATGTAACATATTTAATGTACCAAATTACTCTTAAATTGTCTTTATAATTATTTATATTTATTTACTTATTTATTTATATACTTATTCTTCTTTCTCTTTATACTCGTGAGAGGTGGAGAGGGTGAGGGAGGTAACTGTTTATGGTTGCGGTCGGCTGGTGATATAGGCTTACGTTGGCCCTCTCACACACACCAGCCAGGGAAGACTCAGGGAAGCTGGTTAGGGGAACTAAGATACAATACTTCACAGAGGGGAAATATAGGATAGTTATTATATATAGGACTCACCGTATAACTGCATAATACCAAGACATTTATAACGTATCACTCTTTCTCAACAAGGGAGGGATGAATTAGGACTCTTATTAACGGTTACTGCATTTATTGAATACTCTCTATTAGGGTTTGACAATTACACTTCAAAACAATAAACCTAAATTCCTAGCTTGCTAACCAAGGGGTCCATGACTCACAATACATTTCGGGAAACGGATCAAACCTAAATAGGTACAGTAAAACCTCGATTAACCGACCATTCATATTTCAATAGAATTTGCTTTAAAACATTAACGACTTTAGTAAATAAATATGAACCAGCACAGAAACCGTGAATAAAAAATGGACAAGTCAAAGAACATATGTCATCACAAAAATTGTGACCAAGTCCCAGGTTGGTGATCTGACTTTCTACCTCATTTACACACAATTGCAGGGTCTCAATTGCTTCTCTTACTATTGACAACACAACATACATATATTGTTTCTCATCATTGATTTTTTTTTTGCATTTATTTATGGTTCTTTAATACTATTATTATTATCATTATCATTATTAGTATTATTACATTATCGCCTCCCAGGCCCCGATGTGGGTCAGTGACCTGTGCCCGGGTGGGCTAATCCCCGTTTAAAAAAAAAAAACATTTTTTTTTTTTTTTTAGGAGTTTGGGATTGACGGTTAATCCGAAAGTCGGTTAATCGAGGGTAGGTTAATCGAGGTTTTACTGTACTCACATTATAGCCGCCATATGAGGTGACACCCAGGACACAACCACACTTAGCTCTGACCAAATGCAGACTCCGCTTTTCAAACTGTGCCAGCCTACAAAGGACACCACAGCTTTCATGACGTTACGCCTCATAGGCTTTCTCATCGGTCAAAGACAGGCCTAAGGCCTTCATACTATTGGCTTAAAATTGGTGGGAACCCTCAAGTGGCGGGAAACTCATGACACTGTTACACCATTCCCTCCACTCTTTCCCTCAAGTTGTAAGGGGTTGTCCTGTTAAATATATTGCTGATGTTTCACCACTGCAGCTCTTCCCGACCTTGAGTTACGTCGCTGACACACTGTACATCCTGCGGACACACACACACACACACACTCATAAACTGGATTACAAAAACCACCTCGCCTTCCTAGGTTTCACACTGTATATTCCCCAGCAGAGGAATATACAAGCAACACCAAACACTCGAGTCAAGCCACACCGCACTTTTTGCACAGTAGTAGGGAAGCGTGTTGTAGGTTTTCTCTGGGTACTTCTGTTTCCTCCTGGACTGTAAGGGGATATGTTTCTCAGTGGACCTCTAAGGAGACTATTAATTCATAGAACTATCCAAAATATTCCTGACTGTATGTGTGTGTGTGTGTGTGTGTGTGTGTGTGTGTGTCACTAGTGCTTCTATATGATGTTAAGACTTATTGTTTGAATGGTTTTTTTTGGACATTAATGTTATTTTCTGTTTCAGGTTCGACTATTAGCGGATACAGAATGGTCTGGGAAGCCTGCCTGATCTGTCAACACACCACCATGGAAGGGCTCAAGTGTTCCTTGAATGCCGTTGGATCTGGAGATAAATCTCAGCCATGCAAAAACTTTCTGAACATCGTCAGCAGATTTTGAAAATTGAACAGACTGCCAGTGACTCTTTACTCTGAAGAAGACATCACTGTTGAAGATCTAATCAAACATCAGGCTCGATGGCAAAAATTCTCTTATGGAAAGTTCAGCAAGTGGAAACTAGATTTAGAAGAAGCAGGGCCATCCGGTATAGGTGTGGTGGAAAAGTGAGGAAGATATTGCCAATCACTGACAAAAAACATCTGCATTTTCTGCTTAAAGACTGAAGGTGATCTTCATAACACTTGGCGCTGATAAGAATGTCGGGCGCGTAGCTACTGACCTACAGGATACAGCTGTACTGGCGAGAGTAGCCACTGGAGATGTGATATCAATAGATGGTATGTACTGTACCACCTGAACTGTCTAACCGAGTTCAGGAACCTCCATCGATCATCCATGAGAAAAAGGAGGAATGTCGATGGAGGTAAAATGGAGGAAAAAAGGTAGAAGCTAGGGCCTTCATTGAACTGATCAATTATATAGAAAACTCTGTAGAAAATGAGGTTTTCTGCTTCAAGTTTTCTGAGTTGCGACACACGAGTGAAGAACGCCTTAAGGTGCTTGGAGTCCATAAGGAAGTCAACAAAGTTCGCTTCAAGGAACGGGTTCTTGGTTACTTCCCACAAGCCCACGAGCAGAGTGATGGAAGGCATTTGGGTCTTGTTTTTAATCAAGGCATGAAACAAATGTTGAAACATGCTTTCACGGAATATGAAGGAGATGCAGCCATTCTGGCAAAAGTTGCTAAAGTTATTCGAGAAGTTATCTTGAAATCTGACGGATTTCATTTTGACGCAACTTTCCTTCCAAACTGTCAAGAAAACTCAGTCCTAATAACACTGAAGATGCTTGTTTCAATGATGTTAAATGAACCTGGCATCGCAAATCAATATTCTAAGGAATCATAAACCACCCTTACCATCTCTCAGACAATCCTTTTCAACTGCGAGAAGACAACAAAATCTCTTGCAAAATCTCGCCTCTCGTCGTCCTATAAACCCCTACTGCCTTTATACATCAAGCTAAATGTGCACACCGTGACACGGTCGAGGAAACTTATCACTTAGCGCCACCACTTACTGAGGGCTTTAGTGTCAGCTATCACCACATTCTTCAGCTTGAGAATCAGTTAGCAGCTACTGTGTCAAAAAACACAAAAATAAGGCTTGTATGTCCATCTCAACTTCGGATTGGATTGTTCACAGAAGGTGCATTGGATAATCTTGACCACAACCCTTCCAGCACTATAGCCAAGGGTTCCTTCAATGGCACAGGGATAAGTGTCTTTAAGTCGCCCACCACGTCAAACACTGGGCAGACCAGAGAAGTGATAACCCCTCCTCCTGAAGGTGAAGGAAAGAATTTTCATTGCCTGACTGCTTCACCTAACCATGGAAACCATTCCACCAACACTAAGTGCTCTGCTAGAGCGTACTGCCTACCGAACAGGGATATGGACCACGTGTAACTTACCCTAGCAGCAAATACTTACTCCCGAGGGATGGGGGTGGACAATGGACAAAGACAGGCACTCCTGGACCCCAATGTGGACAACAATACCAACGGCTTCCAAAGCATGCAGTGAGATGGTGAGGAGTGTCTGCAAAGGCACAGCTGGCTGCACTGGCAAATGTGTTTGCAAGAAAGCTCAGTGGAAATGCACAGAACTATGTAAGTGCAACTGTGTCAAAGACTGAAACACATCAGTTTGGGTGAGAATATGTATATGTTTAAGCCAGTGTCAGTGTGTGCGTCCTTGTGCACTTCACTGTTCCTTGAGATATATATATATATATATATATATATATATATATATATATATATATATATATATATATATATATATATATATATATATATATATATATATATATATATATATATATATATATATATATATATATATATATATATATATATATTTTTTTTTTTTCCCAGGGCATTAGCCCGCAGGCACCAGTCGGAGTTAAAATGACCCTTCCAGGCCTGGGGGGGGGTGGGGGGATAAAAACTAATAATAATTGTTAGAAATTAATCAAAATAAATAAATAAATTATAAAGGAAAATATTAATAATACTAATAAAAGTATAATAATAATAATAATAATAATAATAATAATAATAATAATAATAATAATAATAATAATACTGTAATAATAAAGAGCCACAAATAAATTCACAGATTAAAAAAGAAATCACTAGTGAGAACTGTGCTGTACAGTATATCTGTTATGTTGTCAAAGTAAGAGAGACAATTGAGACCCTGCAATTGTGTGTAAATGAGGCAGAAAGTCAGATCAGCAACCTGGGACTTGGTCACAATTTTTGTGGTGCCATATGGCAGCAGGGTCTACCATTAGACAACACATTATTCTTCCAATATCGTTCCAAACATAACGTCTTACAAATTTTGGTGCTTTAGTCCAGCCTGTCCCCATCATTTGGCTAAGGAGCCTCACTTTATGTACAAATTGAAGTATGAAGGACAGTTACCTGGTGCAATAATTCCCATAATGACAGTAGCGTTAAGCGTATACCTTCATCTGTGTATTAATATAAAATGGCCTCCACCATACAGTGCAGGGACAGTTAAGTATGCATAATAGGTATAGTACTTGGCATATGGTAACAGTATAAAAAACACGATGACTAAGCTTAAACGCATAGAGGCAGGTACAGTACCTTAAAGCAACACACTTCCTCCTGTAACACCAACTTGTTCTTGGAGGAAGCCTACCTGAATGTTGCCCCCCCCCCCCGCCAACCTCCGCCTCTCTCTTCCTGGTTGGTCACTTAGTTTACACATTTTGTCTCATACCTTATAATGCGTAAAAGAAAAACAAAATGGGAGGGAACTTGGGGTCCTGCATTCATAAGACCTCCAGGGGAGACTCAGATAATCCAATAACTTAACGCTACGAGTCGCAACTTTAATTCATGACGAAGAAATGTTACCCCCCACGCCTTAACCTGCAAGGAAAAAGCCTGATATTGGGGGGGGGGGGTCTTCTGCCACCTGGTTTTCTGGGGGTAACTCAGATAACCCAAAAATTACAAGGGAAGTGTCGCATCTCGAGTCCGATAGTGCAGGAAAAATTGCGGGGATGAGTTGCATTGTTCCCACACTTCACCTTCCACAGAAAACGGGAGTCCTCATCCACCTGATTTCCAGAGGTGACACACGTAATCCAATAACTATACGTTATGTGTCGCATCTCGAGGCTAAGGGCTAGAAATGACAGGGGGAAGAGGCGGGATGGTGGGAGGGAGTGTGGGGACAATATTGGGGGATTCGTGAAACTGAGAGGCTAGTGGTTGAGGTAGTAGAAGAAGAAGAAGAAGAAGAAGAAGAAGAAGAGAGAGATTAACAATGGTTGAGAAACGAGAAAACAAAAAAATGAAGAAATAAAACTCTCTGCTCTCCCTGGGAAGAACTTAACGGTTAGTCTTTTAATGAGTTTCGTCCAAGTGCTAATCAGTTTGAGGCCCTGATTGGTCTGATTCCAGGAACCTCAGCCAATCATTCTCAAGGATTTTTAGACTCCATGAACATAAACACTCAACATCTATGAACAGTTGAGATAAGGACACTGTTATGTATACCTGCACCGCCTATGTATACTGTTATGTATACCTGTACTGTACTGTATATGTATACTCTTATGTATACCTGCACCGCCTATGTATATTGTTTGTATACCTGCACCGCCTATGTATATTGTTTGTATACCTGCACCGCCTATGTATATTGTTTGTATACCTGCACCGCCTATGTATATTGTTTGTATACCTGCACCTATGTATATTGTTTGTATACCTGCTGCCTATGTATATTGTTTGTATACCTGCACCGCCTATGTATTGTTTGTATACCTGCACCGCCTATGTATATTGTTTGTATGCCTGCACCGCCTATGTATATTGTTTGTATACCTACCGCCTATGTATATTGTTTGTATACCTGCACTGTCTATGTATATTGTTTGTATACCTGCACCATATGTGTATTGTTTGTATACCTGCACCGTCTATGTATATTGTTTGTATACCTGCACCGTCTATGTGTATTGTTTGTATACCTGCACCGTCTATGTATATTGTTTGTATACCTGCACCGCCTATGTATATTGTTTGTATACCTGCACCGTCTATGTGTATTGTTTGTATACCTGCACCGTCTATGTATATTGTTTGTATACCTGCACCGTCTATGTGTATTGTTTGTATACCTGCACCGTCTATGTATATTGTTTGTATACCTGCACCGCCTATGTATATTGTTTGTATACCTGCACCGTCTATGTGTATTGTTTGTATACCTGCACCGTCTATGTATATTGTTTGTATACCTGCACCGTCTATGTGTATTGTTTGTATACCTGCACCGTCTATGTATATTGTTTGTATACCTGCACCGCCTATGTATATTGTTTGTATACCTGCACCGTCTATGTGTATTGTTTGTATACCTGCACCGTCTATGTATATTGTTTGTATACCTGCACCGTCTATGTGCATGTTTTGCATACCTGCACTGTCGCGCATTGTCAGGTACCTACACCGTCTATGCATTGTTGCGCACCGTAATGTCTATGTACATTGTTTATACCTGCACTGTCCCTGCAATGTTGTTTGTATACCTGTACTGTCCATGCACATTGTTGGTATACCCGCACTGTCTATGGGCTGAGTCGGTTGGTATACCTGCACTGTCTATGTACACTGTTGGTATTCCGCACCGTCTATGTACATTGCTTCAGGCAATTCGCACTGGGTGTCTATGTACATTGCTTGTATACCCGCACTTTCTATGTACACGTTTGTATACCTGCACTGTCTATGTATATTGTTTGTATACCTGCACTGTCTCTGTATATTGTTTGTATACCTGCACTGTCTATGTATATTGTTTGTATACCTGCACTGTCTATGTATATTTTTTGTATACCTGTACTGTCTATGTATATTGTTTGTATACCTGCACTGTCTATGTATATTGTTTGTATACCTGCACTGTCTCTGTATATTGTTTGTATAACTGTACTGTCTATGTATATTGTTTGTATACCTGCACTGTCTATGTATATTGTTTGTATACCTGCACTGTCTCTGTATATTGTTTGCATACCTGCACTGTCTATGTATATTGTTTGTATACCTGCACTGTCTCTGTATATTGTTTGTATACCTGCACTGTCTCTGTATGTTGTTTGTATACCTGCACTGTCTATGTATATTGTTTGTATACCTGCACTGTCTATGTATATTGTTTGTATACCTGTACTGTCTCTGTATGTTGTTTGTATACCTGTACTGTCTCTGTATGTTGTTTGTATACCTGCACTGTCTCTGTATATTGTTTGTATACCTGCACTGTCTCTGTATATTGTTTGTATACCTGCACTGTCTATGTATATTGTTTGTATATCTGCACTGTCTCTGTATATTGTTTGTATACCTGCACTGTCT
>NW_024747999.1:0-12070 GCF_018991925.1 Homarus americanus | reverse complement strand
AGCCAAGTAAAGCCTTTTGCAGCGAAGAACCGAGTTGAATGTAAGCTACCCTGATAATGTCATAGTGTGGACTAATGATTTTTCAACTTGACAGACAGGTTAGCTAGAGTATTGAAAAGTCCTTCAGTGTTTCCTCTTTCATACTACAATTGCCAGTGGGAAGGTGTAGTTGTGCAGTTTTGATTGGTACAGGCAGTGCAGTTAATTTCTTTAAGTTTTGTTAGTACTTTGGCATAGGCCCTTAGGCCCTTGTGGTGCAAATACGAATGTTACCGGAGATGAGCTGAATGTGAAAAGCTACTGTAGTAGTAAGTAAATGCTACCACCTGATGATTCCTGCCGTCAGGACATCTACATCTTGTTGGGATGTGTTGATGATGAACACCAACTGTGGGTTTGCCATTCAAGTTTGGCCAGCATGAGACTTTGTGGAGAGGATTGTCGAGTATGTACCATGGGCAAGAGGAATGAGTAGATGTCTTACCAGTGAGAACATTGTTTGGTGTGGTGATCAAGTTTGCTTGGAGGTCTATCTGCAATGAGCCTGGGTTAATGTAGGAGGTAGTTAGGACGGACTTTAGTCACGGCTAGGCACGTGTACAAGAGTACATGGACCTAGTGCAGTTTAAGACGCATGCATGATGAAGTAATTGCTAGGCAGGTACAAGGTACATGGGCCTAGTGCAGTTTAAGCTTGCATTGCGAAGTAACAGAGAAGGGCACTGAGGTTTTGGGGGTTTCATGGGGACCGGGTCGCTGGCATTAAGGTCTATTTGAGTCCATACTCTGGCCATTCAGTCTATCTACTCTAACGAGATCTCAATTGTTGAATTTTGAAGCTGGGGTCAAGGGTCACACATATCTGATCAATCGCCTAGATGGAAACTACCTGTCATCTAGTGGATGTTGTAATCAAAAGTGTTATACATATCGATCAGTCGCCAAGATGAAACTACCTGTCATCTAGTGGATGTTGTAATGGTGCAGTTAAAGGTACAAAACCGTAATTACGCCGGCCTACATTTTATTAATATGTTCTGTAATACTGATGTGTGATTATGTTCTTCATGGGCGCTATAACGCGGCGTTATGTCTATTTTATTCGCCCCTGGCTGGGAGTTTGTGCAATAGTCAACCGATATAAAATTTTGCGTATGTACATTGGTGTAACCATGTGTGTGTTGCCTGTATTGATGACCACATTAACAATTTGCATTACAAGATATTGTGCAGGTTTTGAAAATTATGTTTTTACTGAGAATGTTTTGGTTGACTATAATTCATAATATTGAATCTTTGGGAGGAAAGCTGTAACGACCACTTGGTCGCCACGACAAAGAATGCCAAAATCAAATGATTCTATATTACGCTCAATAGCCCACAAACATGTGTAATTCTGCTTTTATTTTGAGTCCTCCATCTGAGGAGTCCATTTTCATCACTTCTTCAGTCCTCCGTTATCCCATTTTCTGACTTTACTGGAAACCAACTCTTCATATAGGTCGAATTTGAATGAGAGAACACCTTTGTTTTGAGTCAACTTAGATATGTCTTCGTTTACAGTCAAACAATATCTTAAGATCCGGTCAGAGGAAGCTTGAACGTCAACCGTCCTGCCATAGTAAGACGTGTCAAGTAAGCGATGCGTTGTGAGCCTACAATAGAGTGGCGTATTTTAGGCCTGTCCGTGATATCCATGGGTTTTTATCTCACTGGTGTTGCTGCGGCTATTGTTTTATCGCCCCTGACATCAGAGAATCTGATGTTCATAGTTTAGTTAGTGCTGCTATATTTAAGAGTCATTCATCTTCTGAACAGTTCAAACTCAAAATTTTCCTATTTTTCCTTAACGGCCGTTTGACCGGGGATGTGGGTTTGCGGTCAGGTCAATAGAGTTGCGAACGCATATATATATCTTCACCCACTTTTACTGACAACCCACCCCGGATGAACTATGAAAACATAGATGTAGTAATTAGCCTGATCATCTGCATTAATTGACGGTCACAGCCAGTCCAACGACTACAATAGAGGTCTAGCCAAGGTGAATTTATCTTTCTAGTAGGAAGGCGCCTCAGCCCGAGATATATGAGCGAGGAAATTCACACTCTTCTGTGATTTCTCCTCCATGTCTCCAGGTATGTCTACGTGTTCCACGCCGCTATATTAATCCTCAGTTTAATTTAATACTAGAAAGAACAGTGTTCATGTTTTAACATAGTACCTTTCCAGTGCCAAGGAAATAAGCAGCAGAAGGTCTAGCTATCATCTGAACTGCAGCCAGACTTATGTTTTGCAGTGGAAGCAACATTCACCTTCATGATTCTCCATGTCTCCATGCTGTTGGGGTTAGCAACACCCTGAGGTTCGGAGCCAGCTCTATGGGCACGATGCCCTCGAAAGACGTTGCTGAGCCAGAATCCTAGAGGAGATTCTTGGCAGACACCACGGCTCACTGCCAATGAGTCAACTTTCTGGGCCAGGCTCAGCTATGAGCGAGCCTGTAAACAGTTTGGCCCATCGACTCTGTCATATGATCATACTTCCACTGTTCTTATTATATGTATGGGAGCCCATTAATATCCATGCTTAGGATGACTAGCAGAAATATAGTCATCCCAGGTTGCTATTGAACAGGTGTCAAGCAAAATTAGGTATCTCAGAAATGATAAGAAATAATGGTATGCCATGAATTGTGAGGAGTTGCCCTCAGTGTTAGTGTATTCATCTGAAATAGTACCTACAAAGAATAAACCCCATGGAGAGCATTGCGTGCTCTAATCAAGAAGTGGAGAGGTACTTGGAAATATTTGTTAAAGCTAAGACCTGAGGTCCAGTGATGGTTTGTGAATAATAGTACGAATCTCACAAATAAGGTAATGATATCCGAATTAACAAATAAAGCAATGAGTATTTGGGGTGTTGAATGAGGTAATAAGTTTTAAAGGCTTGATGATTTAATGTAGTTACATTTGGTTCTGTTTAGCCTGAGTGAATTTAAGATGCATCTTCCACCACCACTGTGTTAATAAATATTGAATTAGTAATCTGAGTATCACCATCTACTCTTTCTAAACATTGTTCCCTGCAGAAATAGGCATTTACTACATGACTAGAGGCTCACTACACTAACAACAACTTTTATATGAGTTATGTTATTTAATGAAAAGAAAAAGAAAGGACCTTAGTATAAAGTGCAAGCAAGAATAGCTATGCCCCTGATCAATCTATGTATAAGAAAGAAATAAAAAACAAAGCACACTTCAGAAAGGAAAGAATATTGACTTGGAAAAACATAAGTAGAGAGAAGCATAAGAGTTGCCTGCTAAGAATATAAGGTATATAAAGATAAAGAAATATATCAGAATATGAGCAAAGATGAATACAGGCAATAAGTATATATGTATGTGTATGTGTATATGTATATGGTTAGTTTATATATATATATATATATATATATATATATATATATATATATATATATATATATATATGTATATATCTATATATATATATATATATATATATATATATATATATATATATATATATATATATATATATATATATATATATGTAAAGAATTGAAGAAGGATAAGAGAGAAAAAACATTATGGGTACTATTGGAAAGAGTACTACACAGAAATATATATAAGTATATGAATAAAATAGACTACTACAGAAAAGAATAGCTAGATGGTAATTATTGAAAGAGAAAACCTGGCCTGTTGTATCTAACTCACTGGGTGGAAGTGTTTATTTCTATTCATACTTTCGTAACTACAACCTATGGTAATTTTTCTTCGTGTTCATATATAATGAAGATAATGCAGAGTATAAAATGCCATATACAATATTTATACATAATGTCATCTATACAGCCGTACTATGACTGTGTGTGTTCGTGCGTGTGTTGCCTCGTGATAGTTAGAGTGGGCCCCCGTCCAGAAAGGAAACTGTACTAACCTCCAGCACCGACCCAGTTGGGCTAGAGAATATGGTTTCCGAGTGTACAGTACAGGTTTGCACTTAGGTCCATTGTTAACCGAGGGACCACTGTATTGCAGTGTACTTGTACTGTACAATATTGACTAAATTCACTAGAAAACGTACACAACTAATGAAACAGAGGTTAGGAAGGCTACTAATAAAATAACATAATGTCTACAATTGCTAATATATTGTAATAAAAAAATACAGGTACAGTATAATATACATACAGTAAAACAGGCACAGTTCAGTATACAGGTAGTATAGTAAAATTAAACACTACACTGTTCACTGATTGAGAAGTAAATGCAGTATCGTATCCTTAAATCTGATTTTAGTTGGAACATTCAAGATCCATTGTGAGTGATGTTGAAAGCTTCAACTGTCTTTATGGTTGGTAAAACTTGTCAAGTAATTGAGTGTCAAGTCTGTCAGTATGAGTGGCATGTGTGAGAGCTTGTGTCCCCCATCATAGGAGTCCGTTTTCTCTCGCTTCAGGACGCCTGAGTCCTCTTTTTCCTCTCAATCTTAGAGTGCACCAGAGACTTCGTTATTCTTTAGTATTGACACAGAATTTGAAATTGCAACCCCAATTGCAACTGTTAGGTGAAAGATATTCTTTGTTAACATTATACTTGGAGGCAAATGCTTAAAAAAGCCTAAGGAAGGAAGCATATTCCTTTAACACATAATATCTGGCCAGTATGGGGAGGATCATCTTGTCTCTGTCAGGGGGTCGTAGAGTGGTGGTCCAGCAGGCGTCACGGATGTTTTTCGGTCGGACGTTGACCAGCGCATATATATATATATATATATATATATATATATATATATATATATATATATATATATATATATATATATATATATATATATATATATTTCATGTAAATCCACAATGAAAACGTGGATAAGATAAATCTTGATAAAATCACACGGGAAAATGGAAACAACGGAGCAAAAAAATCCTTTCATTCCTCTCAAACCTCTCATATGAGCAATAGGATGCTCATATGAGCAATAGGGGTTGGGTGTAAACGGGACTGCCCAGTATGGGCCAATAGGCCCGCTGCAGTTTCCTCCATTCTTATGTTCTTATGTAAACCAGACAAGTTCCTACACTTATATTTTGACTCTGCCTTATCGTAATGAATTTGTCCCGTTAGTTCGGTCCCTCAAGCTTCTAAATATTAATGTTGTTTTCAAGTATGACTCAACCATTACCAATGTGTTAAGAAGGAATAGCCCAAGTTTGAATGTAAATGGAAGTGTTTATTGTATTCCATGTAGCAAATGAAATTGTAATTATGTAGGACAGACAGGAAAAACACTGCAGCTCAGAATCAAAAAACATAAGTATAATATCAGAACAGCATCTGAAAGCAGTGCCTTGTTCGTTCATGTTAGGAATAATAATCACCTCATTGCTTGGGAAAAAAGCTTAGAAGAGCGAATATCTGTTGAAGATTTCGTTGATATGAATTGGTCGTTCTGGGTGATGGTCAGTTTCAATATACGACAGCTAGTGGCCCAAGGTTGTACGTTTGAAACCTAGATCGCACAGTTTAGTCCTTTGACCTGACTCCATGACCCGACTCTGTCTGAAGACGTGATTTTACCAAGATATATATAAAATCACACGGGAAAAGGGAAACAACAGAATACCTTAGCTTTCGTCTTTATTCAAGACATCTTCAGAGGCAACTGGATTACATGGACAGAGAGAGGCTTAAATATACAGGGTGACCTTATTAAACATGAGGTCAGGTCATAATGATGTCATCCACTAATCCTCACACCAACACCAACACACACGTAGAGGAGCTTAAGAGAAGGGGGCGACGTGACTAGTCAGGTCAGGTCAAAAATAACTATCCTACATCTAGATCAAAGGTTTTCGAAGCAGTTTTAACCTTGGGCCACTGACAAATAAATTTATGTAACATATTATCAGTTTTGAACTGACCATCACTAAGGTTTATTGATTTTAACTCCTTAAATAAACTAGCTTCAACCAGAAGTCTTTCTATGACACAAGATGATTTGAACACTTCTAAGCTTTTTTCCCAAGCAATGGGATGATTATTATTCTTAACATTCTTTTCCTCCGTTTTTACGTGAGATTATGGAGGAAGGACAGTACACCGACGACCAGGTGTTTAACATGGACGAATCTGGTCTTTTTTGGAAAAAGCTACCTTCCAAGACCTTCGTTGTGAAGACTGCCAGCAAGTGTCGGGGCCGGAAGTTGCAGAAGGAGCGCATCACCGTCCTGTTTACCACCAATGCCTCCGGTACCTGTAAGCTCAAGTTATCGGTGATCCACACAGCAGGCAAGCCGCACGCCTTCAAGAGCATGGACATGACCAAGCTAAATGTCCACTGGCTGACCGCACATAAGGCGTGGATGTTCTCTACTCTGTCCCTCTCCTGGTTTGATGACTGTTTCGTTCCCCACATGAAGAAATTCTGTGAACAACAGAATGTTCCATTCAAGATTTTGTTGCTGCTTGACAACGCACCAGGACACTCGCCCCTACTGTTGGATCGTCACCCCAACCTAAAAGTGGTCTTCCTTCCTCCCAACACTACGTCATTAATCTCGCCCATGGACCAAGAATTAATCTGCAATGTGAAAGCTGCATTCTCTGCAAAGTTGTTTAAGCTCCTGAACGACTATGCCAACACTAAGGATGAGTTGCGTAACCTGGGTGACATCAATAGCAAGAGCGAAGAAGACGAGGAACAACAGTTGGCAGAGCAAGAAGTTCTTGTGAAACACTTTTGGAGGATATTCAACATCAAGAAAGCTGTGGACTTCTTGGTGGAGGCATGGGATCAGCTGTCTGTAGCAACGGTTCGTCACGCATAGAGACATGTGTTGCAAGGTATCCCAGGTGGGAGGCAGAGTCAATCTGTGACTAGTGGGGTTCAGACTGTTGCAGTAGCAATGGACCTTGCCAGAGAAGCTGCGCAGTGTTACAGCTGCAGGCTTCACCGAGACCACCAACGACGACATTATGGAGGTGTATCATGACAACATCAACAGTAGCCGTCAACAAAGCATTACCGAGTTTTTCGCCCGCAACCCACCACAGCCAGCCCAAGCCAGAGATAGTGACAGAGACAGAGACAGTGATGGTGACTTTGAGGGATTTGTCAGTGTGGATGACAGTGATGGTGACTCACCTGAGGACCAGTAGCCTTCCCTCTGCCTCGGAACCAGCCTCCATTCCCGTACGCCGACCCATCTCTTCTACAAACGTAAGTTTTAAACCTAAGCTTGATTTTTCCTAACATAACCTAACCTTTCGTAAGTGTTAAACCTTGATTTTTTCTAACCTAACCTACCATGACATGTGTTAAACCTTGATTTTTTCTAACCTAACCTACCATGACATATGTGTTAAACCTTGATTTTTCTTTTACCTGGTACAGTATGTTATTCTCTTATTGATTGTTCTCTTCTATATTATGTGTGTGTGCATACCATCATTAAGTTAAGATATTATTTTTACTAAAACGTATGTATTGTGTCGGGAAAAAGTGGAGTTTGGGGTTCGGCCCAGTCTCTATTTCAATTAATCCCATATGTTCTGTTGTTCACTTTACGCGGGCCTCCGTGGGTTCAATTGACCGCGTAAAGCGGGGTTACACGGTATATATATATATATATATATATATATATATATATATATATATATATATATATATATATATATATATATATATATATATATATATATATATATATATATATATATATATATATACACACATATATATATTAGTGACTAGGAACGCTAATGGCTAGGCCACAAGGACACTAAAGCTCGATGAACAGGCTTTTGTGTGAATATAACAGAGTCTAGAACTGCTTTTAGTGTCCTTGTGGCCTAGCCGGTAAGTTGCCTAGTCACACCCAGGTCGAGGTTCGATTCTGCTGGTGAGGTCGTTGATTACACTGCCCGCATAGTTTTTGAGGTTTGTGTATTATTGCTTTTCTGGGTGATTTTGCATGCTGATCTCAAAAATTTTATCCATTTTGCTCAATCAGGTCAGAATTTTGTGCTATAGCATTTAAGCGGAGATTCAGGTAAAATATTGGCATTTTCGCTCAAAATGGGGTCCTCATATTCGTTCATTAAAAAATCATCCAGACATTAAGCCCTCAGAAAAGATTTCGGTCAGTTTTAATGCCCTTACGATGCATTTAAATACACTCCACTGCTCGCGGCCATTTAAATGTCCGCCGATGCAAAGGAAAAGAGTATATGTCTGTTTTTTTACATATATTTTTTCACAATTAAATTTTTTTCATCTGGTGGTACATGGCATGTTTCCTCTGTCTGTATAGTCGAGCAGACAAGCAGCACTACATGCAACGTGACTGGCCTGCAAGAAGTGGACTTACTCCAGGTTCTCACAATGTTGTTGCCCATGCTCTGGTGAATCAAGAGAACATTCTTTTTCCGCCACTGCACATCAAGCTCGGTCTGTTAAAAACTTTGTAAAGGCACTGGACAAAAAGCCAGGCTTTCAATTTTCTGAAAGAAAAAATTTCCAAAAGTCAGTGAGGCAAGCTGAATGCAGAATTTTGATGGCCCTCAGATCAAGAGCTTTTCAAGATCCCAAGTTTGATTGCAGCATGGATGTAAATGAGGAAAGCCTGGCATGCCTTTAAGTCTATTGTCTCCAATTTTCTTGCAACCAGAAGTCCAGAGTATGAACGAGTTGTTGAGGACCTACTTCTGAGCTACAAAGTTCTTGGTGCACGCATGTCCATCAAGATGCACTTCCTCAGCTCCCACTTGGACTACTTTCCAGAGAACTGTGGTGATGTGAGTGAGGAACAGAGAACGCTTCCATCAAGATATCCGTGTAATGGCGGAGCAGTACAGGGTCGCTGGGATATCAACATGCTCGCCTGACTACTGTTGGTGTCTGAAACAGGACGCCCCAGACACCAACCACAAAAATTCTCTCGACACCATTATGCATGTCTAACTGTAAAGGCATCTATGTAGTTGACATATTTTGGTCCTATGTGTTGTGGTTAAATTTCTTATGATATATTTTGCATAAAAATTTTGACATCATATTTAAAATTTCGATTTTTTCTAATTCCCATAGCATAAAAATCTGACCTGATTGGGCAAAATGAATGGCATTTTGGAATCAGAACGCAAAATCATAAAGAATCAGCTACGAAACCCCGCACCTCATGAATTTTTTTCAAATGCAGCCCAGTGTTATATGTTCAAAGTCCCCGTGTTATATGGACTAAAAATGAAATATATATATTATATATATATATATATATATATATATATATATATATATATATATATATATATATATATATATATATATATATATATATATATATATATATATATTATATATACTATATATATATATATATATATTCATGCTCCTGTGAACCTCCAGCCGAACAACGTCCGATTGCACAGTACGTTGCCTTCCCTCCCCCCCCACCCAAAAAAACCCAGCGCCTGCTGGACCACCACTCCGACCCCCTAACGGGCACGATGATCCCTCCCATACTGGCCAGATATTATGTGTTAAAGGAATATGCTTCCTTCCTTAGGCTCTTTTTAAGCATTTGCCTCCAGGTAATGTTAACCTACATCTATTGAGGATAAAATCTTTCACCTACAAATTGACAATAACACATTTGCTGTAATCAGACATATCTAGTTTCCTCAACAATTGCAACCCCCAGTTGCAATTGGGGTCTAATTTCAAATTCCGTGTCATTACTAGGAATAACGAAGTCTATGGTGCACTCTAAGATTGAGAGAAAACGAAGGACTGAGAAAACGGACTCTATGATGGGGACACAAGCTCTCACACATGCCACTCATACTGACAGACTTGACATACTTACTGACAAGTTTTACCAACCATAAAAGACAGTTGAAGCTTTCAACATCACTCACAATTGATCTTGAATGTTCCAACTAAAATCAGATTTAAAGATACGATACTGCATTTACTTCTCAATCAGTGAACAGTGTAGTGTTTAATTTTACTATACTGTCTGTATACTGAACTGTACCCGTTTTTACTGTATGTATATTATACTGTACCTGTATTTTTTTTACGACAATATATTAGCAATTGTAGACATTATGCTATTTTATTATCCTTCTTAACCTCTGTGTTTCATTAGTTGTGTAAGTTATCAAGTGAATTTAGTCAATATTGGACCTAAGTGCAAACTTGTACTGTACACTCGGAAACCATATCCTCTAGCCCACCTGGGTCGGTGCTGGAGGTTAGTAAAGTGTCCTTTCTGGATGGGGGCCCACTCTAACTATCACGAGGCAACACACGCACCAACACACACAGTCATGGTACTGCTATGTAGATGACATTATGTATAAATATTGTATATGGCATTTTATACTCTTGTTACGAGTGAGCGTTCCATCGTTGGTTGTGGATTCGCAACGTGAACGTCTTTCGTTTGTGACATCATTTCTGCCGCGTCCCCCTGCTTTGTTTACTTTTATCCTCTTCGACACTGATCGGCTTGTTAGCCGCTTGGGCGATCGGTCACGTCTCTTTTCCTTTATATTCTTCACCAAAAGGTCGGCTCGCCTACCGCCCGGGCGATCGGTCACGTCTCTGTCACGCACTGTTGGCAAATACTGGGCATGCACCGGCTCCTGAATGTACCTGAACCCGCTCCAGTGTTGGTCAAGTCTTCTCTTGAAAGAGCTCACACTCGGTGCCGTCACAACACTCTCTGGTAGATTGTTCCAGAGTTTAACCCTCACCTCCGAAAAAGTTTGCCCTCACGGTTTTCTGGACTTGCGGCTCTTCAATCTTGAGCTGACCTTGTGGGGCGAGCGTCCGCCAGCTCAAGTAAGGACACTCAACTGAGTAGTGCCCCTGAGATGCTTATAAACCTCAACTAGGTCCCCCCCTTGCCCGTCTTGTAGTATAAGCTAGGCAAGTTCAGGCGCTCAATCTCTCAGGGTAGCTGAGGTGCCAGTGCAGGCACCAGTTTGGTGGCCCTCCTTTGAACATTTTCAACCAACTGACAGTCCCTAGCATATCTCGGGGACCAGATGGGGTGACAGTACTCCAGATGGGAAGCACTTCACTCCTGAAGATCGTCACGAGGGACGGACCGTCTAGATATCTGAACGACCTTCTTATAAGACCCAATAATTTATTTGCCTGATTTACCTTCTTCTCACAATGGCCGAACTTCAGCTCATTGTCAACATACACACAGGTCCTTCTCACACACAGTCTCAACTAGTACATTTTCTTCATCCGTTGGGACATATGGTACGCCTCCCTTACCGTTGGTACGCCCCAGGTGCATCCTCTTACACTTCGTGACATTGAATCTCAGCAGCCATTCCTTCGACCATTCCTGGAGCCCACAGAGTCCTTCTGCAGCTCTTCACAGTCCGCTTGGTTCTTAATTTCCCGAAATAACTTGGCGTCATCGGCAAACATTTGTATGGAGGAGTGTACAACGTCAGGCATATCATTTATGAAACAAACAAACAACAGCGGGCCAATACACTACCCATCGGTACCCCACTACTTATGACGGTACAGATGACGATTTCGTGCCATTAATCACCACACATTGCTTGCGGTCATGTAGAAGTCTTCTATCCACGCTAGGACATTTCCCCGAATTCCGTACCCTTCAGTTTGATTTTCAGCCTTTCGTGGGGACTGTCGAAAGCTTGGCAAAATCTAGGTAAATATTGTCGATATTACCACCCCGTTCTAGAATATGGGTCCAAATATCCAATACATCGAGCAATTGTGTCAAGCAAGAGCGCCCCGGCATAAAACCGTGTTGGCAATCTTTTACAAGGTTGTTTCGTAGTAGATGTTCCATCGCTGCATCTCTGATAATACTCTCAAGTACTTTACATATTATGGTGGTCAGGCTCACCGGTCTATAGTTGTTCGTGGAGTGACTATCGCCCTTCTTGAAGATAGGACTCACAAGCCACTTTCCATTCACTGGGGACCATTTGTTCATCCAGGCATTTACAAAACAGAATCTTCAGGGGCCGGT
>NW_024747998.1:0-1527 GCF_018991925.1 Homarus americanus | reverse complement strand
TATGGTTGACGTGGTGGTGGTAGGGGTTTATTATGGTGACGTGGTGGTGGTAGGGTTTATTATGGTTGACGTGGTGGTGGTCAGGGTTTATTATGGTTGACGTGGTGGTGGTAGCGGGTTTATTATGGTTGACGTGGTGGTGGTATGGGTTATTATGGTTGACGTGGTGGTGGCAGGGTTTATTATGGTTGACGTGGTGGTGGTAGCGGGTTTATTATGTTGACGTGGTGGTGGTAGCAGGTTTATTATGGTTGACGTTGGTGGTAGCAGGTTTATTGTGGTTGACGTGGTGGTGGTCGCGGGTTATTATGGTTGACGTGGTGGTGGTAGCGGGTTTATTATGGTTGACGTGGTGGTGGTAGCAGGTTTATTATGGTTGACGTGGTGGTGGTCGCGGGTTTATTATGGTTGACGTGGTGGTGGTAGCGGGTTTATTATGGTTGACGGTGGTAGCAGGTTTATTATGGTTGACGTGGTGGTGGTAGCGGGTTTATTATGGTTGACGTGGTGGTGTGGTTTATTATGGTTGACGTGGTGGTGGTAGCAGGTTTATGTGGTGGTAGCGGTTTATTATGGTTGACGTGGTGGTGGTAGGGTTTATTATGGTTGACGTGGTGGTGGTAGCAGGTTTATTGGTTGACGTGGTGGTGGTAGCAGGTTTATTATGGTTGACGTAGTGGTGGTAGCGGGTTTATTATGGTTGACGTGGTGGTGGTAGCAGGTTTATTATGGTTGACGTGGTGGTGGTAGCAGGTTTATTATGGTTGACGTGGTGGTGGTAGGGTTTATTATGGTTGACGTGGTGGTGGTAGCAGGTTTATTATGGTTGACGTGGTGGTGGTAGCAGGTTTATTATGGTTGACGTGGTGGTGGTAGGGTTTATTATGGTTGACGTGGTGGTGGTAGCGGGTTTATTATGGTTGACGTGGTGGTGGTAGGGTTTATTATGGTTGACGTTGAGAGTTTATTATGGTTGACGTGGTGGTGGTAGGTTTATTATGGTTGACGTGGTGGTGGTAGCGGGTTTATTATGGTTGACGTGGTGGTAGCGGGTTTATTGGTGACGGGTGGTGCGGTTTATTATGGTTGACGTGGTGGTGAGCAGGTTTATTATGGTTGACGTGGTGGTGGTAGCAGGTTTATTATGGTTGACGTGGTGGTGGTAGGGTTTATTATGGTTGACGTGGTGGTGGTAGCGGGTTATTATGGTTGACGTGGTGGTAGCGGGTTTATTATGGTTGACGTGGTGGTGGTAGCAGGTTTATTATGGTTGACGTGTGGTGGTAGCGGGTTTATTGGTTGACGGGTGGTAGGGTTTATTATGACGTGGTGGTGGTAGCGGGTTTATTATGGTTGACGTGGTGGTGGTAGCAGGTTTATTATGGTTGGACGTGGTGGTGGTAGCAGGTTTATTATGGTTGACGTGGTGGTGGTAGCAGGTTTATTATGGTTGACGTGGTGGTGGTAGCAGGTTTATTATGGTTGACGTGGTGGTGGTAGCAGGTTTATTATGGTTGACGTGGTGGT
>NW_024747997.1:2481844-2566237 GCF_018991925.1 Homarus americanus | reverse complement strand
ATGGCAGGGGTGTGTGTTGCTGGGCACTATGGCAGGGTGTGCTGGCACGTGACAGGGTGTGTGGCGGCACTATGGCAGGTGTGTAAAGCTAAGTACCTGGCGACAGGCGTGTGTTGGCACTATGGCAGGGGTGTGTGCTGGCACCTGCGACAGGGGTGTGTTGGGTACTATGACAGGGGTGTGTTGGGCACTATGACAGGGTGTGTGGGGCATGGCAGGGTGTGTTGGGCACTAAGACAGGTGTAAATGTTGCACTATGACAGGGGTGTAAGCGGGCACTGCAGAGGTAAGGCACTATGACAGGGTGGGTTGGAATGACAGGGTGTGTGGTTAAGGACAGGGTGTAAGCAGCACTATGACAGGTGTGTAAGGCACCATGACAGGGTGTGTGTTGGCACTGGCTGATGGGCGTGTGCTGGCACTGGCGGCAGAGTGTGTGCTACTGGCGACAGGGTGTGGGCGGGCACCTGCGGCAGGGCGTGTGTGGTTGCCACCAAGTGACAGGTGCGTGGGTTCACCTGGTGGCAGGGCAAAGCCGGGTACCTGGCGACAGGTGTGTGGGTTTGCACGGCAGTGGGTGTGGGGTTGGCACTGGCGGCAGGTGTGCTGGCACTGCGGCAGTGCGTGTGCTGGCACCTGCGACAGGGTGTGGGCTTGCACGCGGCAGGTGTGTAAGGGCACTATGGCAGCGGGTGTGGGGTTGGCACTGGCGACAGGTGGGTTTGCACTATGGCAGGTGTGGGCTGGCTACCAGAGGAGGGGTGTGGGTTTGCACCATGGCAGGTGTGGGCTGGCATCATGGCAGGGTGTGCTGGCACTGGCGACAGGGTGGCTGGGCACGGCGGCAGGTGTAAGCGGCACCATGACAGGTAAAGCAGAATTATGGCAGGGGTGCGTGTGCTGGGCACCATGGCAGGGGTGTGGGCTGGCACTCGCGATTATGCGTGCGTGGGTTTGCACCATAAGGCGGGTGGCTGGGCACTGCGACAGGGTGTGCCTGCACCATGGCAGGTGGGCTGCCACCGCGGCAGGGTGTGCGCTGGGTACCATGGCAGGGGTGTGTAAAGCTGGCACCAGGCGGCAGGTGAAGCGGCACCATCAGGCAGGGTGCGTGCTGGCACATGGCAGGCGTGCTGGCACTGCGGCAGGGGTGTGTGCTGGCACCATGGCAGGTGTGTTGGCAACGGCGAGACAGGCAAAAAGGCACTATGGCAGGGTGTGTGAAGCGGCATCTGGCGGTGCAGGGTGTAAAGGCACCAGACAGGTGCTGGCACTATGACAGGTGTAAAGGCAATATGGCAGGTGTGCTGGGCACTATGACAGGGTAAGCGGCACGCGGCAGGGTGTGTGCTGGGCACTATGGCAGGGTGTAAGGCATCATGGCAGGATGTGTAAGCACTATGGCAGGGTGTTGGCACTATGGCAGGGTGTGTGCTGGCACTGGCGACAGGGTGTGCTGGCACTATGGCAGGTGTAAGGGCACCAGGCAGTGGTGTGGGCATGACAGGGTGTAAAGGGCACTGGCGACTGGTGTGCTGGCACTATGGCAGGGTGTGGGGTTGGGTACTGGCGACAGGTGGTTGGGCACTAAGACAGGGTGTGTAAGCACCTGGCGGCAGGGGTGTAAAGGCACCTGGCGACAGGGGTGTGCTGGCACTATGGCAGGGTGGTTGGCACTATGACAGGGTAAGCGGGGTTACTGGCGGCAGGGTGTGTGTTGGCACTGCGACAGGGGTGTAAGCAGCACCATGGCAGGTGTAAGCGGCACTGGCGACAGGTGGCAGCCTGCGGCAGGTGTGGGTTGGCACCTGGCGACAGGTGGGGCACCATGGCAGGGTGTGCTGGCACTATGGCAGGTGTAAGCGGGCAATTACGGCAGGGGTGTGCTGGCACCATGACAGGTGCAGGTTGGCACTGATGGCAGGGTGTGTGCTGGGCACTGATGGCAGGGTGTGGGCTGGCACTATGACAGTGGGGTGCGTGTGCTGGGCACTATGGCAGGGTGCAAGCGGCACGGCGGCAGGTGCAGTGTTGGCAATTATGGCAGGGTGTGGGCTGGCACGCGACAGGTGTGTGCTGGCACTATGGCAGGTGTGTGCTGGCACTATGGCAGGGTGAAGCCGGGCACTATGGCAGGGTGTAAAGGCACTGGCGGTGGTGTGTAAGGCACTATGGCAGGTGGGCACTGGCGACAGGGTGTGTGCTGGGTACTATGGTGGTGTGTAAGCTGGCACTATGGCAGTGTGGGTTGGCACCAGACAGGGGTGTGTGCTGGCACTATGGCAGGTGTGTTGGCACCGCGGCAGGGTGTGGGGCGGCACTGGCGACAGGGTGTGTGGGTTGGCACTATGGCAGGGTGTGTGTTGGCACCATGACAGGTGTGGAAGGGCACTATGGCAGGGTGTGCTGGCACTATGGCAGGGGTGTATGGCATCTGGCGGCAGGCGTGTGTTGCCACCATGGCAGGGTGTGGCTGAAGCACCATAAGGGCGTGTGGGGCAACTGGCGACAGGGTGTGTGTGCTGGCACTGCGGCAGTGGGTGTGCTGGGCACCATGGCAGGGTGTGGGGTTGGCACTGGCGACAGGGTGTGTGTTGGCACCATGGCAGGGGTGTGTGCTGGGCACTGGCGGCAGGTGTGTAAGCGGCACTGGCGGCAGGGTGTGGCACTGGCGACAGGGTGTGCGGCACCTGGTGGCAGGTGGTTACTGGCGGTGGGTGTGGCGGCAGCCTGGCGGCAGGGTGTGTTGGGCACGCGGTGGTGTGTAAGCGGCACCTGCGGCAGGGTGGGTTGGCACTATGACAGGGGGTGTGTAAGCGGCACGGCGGCAGGGTGTGTGCTGGCACTATGGCAGTGTGGGTTGGCACCGCGACAGGTGTAAGGGCAATTGGCGGCAGGGTGTGCAAGGCATCTGGCGCAGGTGTGTGGTTAAGCACCATGGCGTGTGTTGGCAACTACGATTGATGGGGCTGGGCACTATGGCAGGGCAAAGGGGCACCATGACAGGGTGTGCTGGCGGCAGGGGTAAAGGCATCTGGCGACAGGGTGTAAAGCATACTGGCGACAGGGTGTGTGTGTTGGCACTATGGCAGGGGTGTGTGTTGGCACCAGGACAGGGTGTGGGGCACTGCGGCGGGTGTGTTGGGCACTATGGTGTGTGTGCTGGCGGCCTGGCAGGGTGTGGGTTGGCACTGGCGACAGGTGTAAGCTGGGCACTATGACAGGGTGTGTAAAGGCACTATGGCAGGGTGTGTAAGGCACCATGGAAGGGTGTGTGTTGGGCACTAAGGGGCTGGGTGTGTGTTGCGCCTGCGGTGTGTGGTTGGCACATGGACAGGGGTAAAGGCACTATGACAGGGTGTGTAAGGCACTTATGGCAGGTGTGTGCTGGCACCATGGCAGGGGTGTGTAAGCCAAGCACTATGGCAGGGTGTGTGTTGGCACCATGGCAGGGTGCAAGCGGCACCATGATGGTAAAAAGGTCTGGCGGCAGGGTGTGTGCTGGCACTATGGCAGGGTGTAAGGCACCATGGCAGGGTGTGCTGGCAATTATGGCAGGTGTGCTGGCACTGCGACAGGGTGTGCAAGGCACTGGCGGCAGGGTGTGTAAAGGCACCTGCGGCAGGGTGTAAGCTGGCACTTGGCGACAGGTGTGTGCTGGCACCTGCGACAGGGTGTGTGTTGGTACTATAAGCAGGTGTGGGCACTATGACAGGGTGTGCTGGCACTATGGCAGGGTGTGCTGGCACTGGCGGCAGGGTGTAAAAGCTGGCACTATGGCAGGGTGTGTGCTGGGCATCTGCGGCAGGTGTGTGTTGGCATTTGCGGAAGGGTGTGTGTTGGCACTATGGAAGGGTGTGGTTGGCACTATGGAAGGGTGTGTGGCTGGCACCATGACAGGGTGTGGGTAACAATCATGGCAGGCGTGCGGGGTTGGCACTGGCGACAGGCGTGTGCTGCTAACTATGGCAGTGTGTGTTGGCACCGCGATTGCGGTGTGTGTTGGCACTGCGACAGGGGTGTGTGTTACACCTGGCGGCAGTGGTGTAAGCTGGCAACGCGACAGGGTGTGGCTGGGCACTGGCAGTGTGTAAGCAACGGCAGGTGTGTTGTACTATGGCAGGGTGTGTGCTGGCATCTGGCAGTGTGCTGGGCACCAGCAGGGTGTGTGTGTTGGGCATCTGCGGCAGGGTGTGTAAGCTGGCACCATGACAGGGTGTGTTGCCATGGCAGGTGTGGTTAGCATTGGCGATGGTGTAAAGGTAATTGCGACAGGGTGTGTAAGCAGCACTATGACAGGTGTGTGTTACACCAAGGACAGGGTGTGTGTTACACTTGCGGCAGGTGTGTTACACTATGACAGGTGGGCTGGCACTAAGGACAGGGTGCAAGGCACCATGGCAGGGTGTAAAGCCGACACCTGATGTTAAGGGGGGGGTGTGGTTACACCATGGCAGGTGTAAAGCCAGCACCATGATTGCGGGTGTGTGCTGGCATCTGGCGGCAGGCGGTGGGCTGTTAAGTAACTGGCGACAGGGTGTGTGCTGGCACTATGGTGTGTTGTCTGGCGACAGGGTGTGTGCTGGCACCATGGCAGGGTGTGTGTGCTGGCACCATGGCAGGGTGTGGCTGGCACGCGACAGGGTGGCAAGGGCACCTGGCGGCAGGGGTGTAAGCAGCACCATGGCAGGTGTAAGGCACTATGGCAGGGTGTGTAAGCTGGCACTGACAGGTGTGTAAGCGGCATCTGGCGGCAGGTGTGCTGGCAATTGGCGACAGGGTGTGTGTTGGGCACCATGGCAGGTGCTGCACCCGACAGGTGTGGTGGCTGGCATCTGGCGACAGGGTGTGTGTTGGCACTAGTGGGCAGGGCGTGTGTTGGCACCATGACAGGCGTGTGCTGGCACCATGGCGGGGGTGCGTGCTGGCACTATGGCAGGGGCGTGTGCTGGGCACTGGCGGCAGGGTGTGCTGGGCTGGCGACAGGTGTGCTGGGCACTATGACAGGGTGTGTAAGCGGGCACCATGGCAGGGTGTGTGGTTACACTCAAGGGAAGGGTGTGCTGGCACTATGGAAGGTGTGTGCTGGCACGGCAGGGGTGTGTGGCTGGGCACTGGCGACAGGCGTGTGGGTTGCTATGACAGGGTGTTGGCACTGGCGGCAGGTGTTGGTGCTCATGGCAGGGTGTGTGTTGGCACCAGGCAGGTGGTGCGGGCAACTGGCGGCAGGGGTGTGCTGGCACTGGCGACAGGTGTGTGCTGGCACTATGGCAGGGTGTGTAAGGTTACATCTTATGGCAGGTGTGTTGGCACCATGGCAGGGTGCTGGCACCATGGCAGGTGTACACCATGACAGGGTGTGTAAGGGCACTATGGCAGGTGTGCTGGCACGGCGGCAGGGTGTTGCATTCATGACAGGGGTGTGTGCTACACCATGACAGGCGTGGGCTGGCACACAGGTGTGTAAGGTGCGACAGGCGTGCTGGCACTATGGCAGGGGTGTGTAAGGCATCTGGCGGCAGGGTGTGTAAGTTGGCACTATGGCAGGGTGTGTGTTGGCACCATACAGGTGTGTGCTGGGCACTATGAAGGTGTGTGTTGGCACTATGGAAGGGTGTGTGTTAAGCACTATGGGAAGGTGTAAAGGCACTATGACAGGGTGTGTGTTACCTGGCGGCAGGGTGTGTGTTGGGCACCATGACAGGGTGTGTTAACCATGGCAGGGTGTGTGTAAGTGGGCACCATGATGAAAAAGCTGGCAATCGCGACAGGGTGTAAGCTGGGCACCTGGCGGCAGGGGGTGGTGGCGGCATCTATGACAGGGTGTGAAGGCGACGATGGCAGGGTGTGTGTTGGCACACCATGGCAGGGTGTGTGCTGGCATGGCAGGGTGTGTGTGCTGGGCACTATGGCAGGCGTGTGCTGGCACTGGCGACAGTGCGTGCTGGCACTGGCGGCAGGGTGTAAGCTGGCACCATGATGTGGTGCAAGCTGCCACCATGGCAGTGTGTGGTTAGCACTGGCGACAGGGTGTGTGTTACACTATGAACAGGGTGTGCTGGCACTGGCGACAGGTGTGTGTTGCAACGACGGGTGTGTAAGCAAGCAACTGGCGGCAGTGGTGTGTGTTGGCACCATGACAGGGTGTAAAGGCACTACATAGGGTGTGGTGCTGGCACTGGCGGCGTGGGTGTAAGGTGCTGGCAACGCGGCAGGGTGTGTGCTGGCACTATGGCAGGTGTGTAAGCTGGCACTGGCGACAGGGTGTGTGCTGGCACTGCGGCAGGTGTAAAGCAGCACTATGACAGGGTGTAAAAGGCATCTATGACAGGGTGTGTAAGGCACCATGGCAGGGTGGTTGGCACTGGCTGACAGGGTGTGTGTCAAGGCACCATAAGGCAGTGTGTGGCTGGAAGCCGGGCGAGGGGGGGTGTGCTGGCACCATGGCAGGGCGTGCTGGCACTGGCGACAGGTGTGCTGGAAACATGACAGGGTGCAGCCAAGGTTCATGACAGGGTGTGTTGGCACTACTGATGACAGGTGTGTGGCTGGCACTATGACAGGGTGTGTTGGGCACCAGGGCAGGGTGGGTTGGCACTATGACAGGTGTGTGCTGGCACTATGGCAGGTGTGTGTTGGGCACTATGACAGGGGGGGTGTGTGGTTGCACTATGACAGGGTGTGTGGGTTAGACCGGCAGGGTGTGTGTTGGCACTGGCGACAGGTGTGCTGGCACTGGGGCAGGGTGTGGGTTGGCACTGCGACAGGGTGTGTGTGGCATCTATGGCAGGGGTGGCTGGGACCATGACAGGTGTGGTTGGGCACTATGGCAGGGTGCGGGCTGGCACTGGCGAGGGGTGTGCTGGCACGGCAGGGGTGTGCTGGCACTGGCGGCGGGGTGTGTTGGCACTGGCGGCAGGGTGTGTGTTGGGCACTGGCGGGGGGTGTGCAAGGCACTGCGACAGGGTGTGTGTTGGCACTGGGATGGGGTGTGCTGGCACCATGACAGGGTGTGTTGGCACTGCGACAGGGGGGTGGCACTGGGAGGGTGTGTGGCACCTGGGGTGGGGTGTGTTGCTATGGCAGGGTGTAGGCACGCGCAGGGGGTGTGGGCAGGACAGGGTGTAGCGTGGGGGGTGGTGGCGCAGGTGTTGGCATTGGCGGCAGGTGTGTGTGGGCACTGGCGGCAGGTGTGTGCTGGCACCATGGCAGGTGTGCTGGCACTGCGGCAGGTGGGCTGGCATGCGGGGGTAAGCGGCACTATGGCAGGGTGGTGTGTTGGCACCATGGCAGGGTGTGGCTGGCACTATGGCAGGGGTGTGCTGGCACTATGGCAGGTGTGTGTTGGCACTGGCGATGAGTGTAAGCGGCATAGACAGGTGTGTGGGGCACCATGACAGGGGTGGGTTGGGACTTGCAGGTGTGCTGGCACTGCGCAGGGTGTGTGCTGGCACTATGACAGGGTGTGTGTTGGGACGGACAGGTGGGTTAAACTGCGGCAGGTGTGTGTTGGCACTAGGGCAGGGTGTGGCACCGGCAGGTGTGTGGCACTATGACAGGGTGTGTGTTGGCACTATGCGGGGTGTGGGGTTGCACTATGACAGGGTGTGTTGGCACTATGGCAGGTGTGTGCACTGGCAGGTGTGGTCACTGCGGGTGGGTATGGCAGGGTGTGGCACAGCAGGTGTGGTCTATGAGGGTGTGGCTGGCACTATGGCAGGGTGTGTGGTTACACTATGGCAGGGTGTGTGTTGGCACTATGACAGGGTGTGTTGGGCTGGCGCAGGGGTGGGCACTATGGCAGGGGTGTGTTGGCACTGGTGACAGGGTGTGTGGGCACTATGACAGGGGGTGTGCTGGGACTATGGCAGGGTGTGTGTTGGCACTGGCGGCAGGTGTGTGTGGCACTGGCGGTGGGTGTGTGTGGCACTATGACAGGGTGTGGCGGCGGGTGTGGGCACGAGGGGTGGTGGGGTGGGGGGTGGGTGTGTTGGCACTTGACAGGTGTAGGCACTATGACAGGGTGTGTGGTGAAGGTGTGTGCTGGCAGGGTGTGTTTGGAAGGGTGTGGGGTGGCTGGCACCATGGCAGGGTGTGTGTTGGCATCTGGGAAGGGTGTGTGTTGGCACTATGGCAGGGTGTGTTTGGCACTATGGCAGGTGTGTGTTGGCACTATGGCAGGTGTGTTGGCACTGGCGAAGGGGTGTGGTTGCATCATGGTGTGTGTTGGGCACTATGGCAGGGTGTGTGTTGGCACTATGGCGGGGTGTGTGTTGGCACTATGGCAGGGTGTGTGGGCACTATGGCAGGGTGTGTGGCACTATGGCAGGGTGTGTTGGGCACTATGGCAGGGGTGTGTCGCTGGCAGGTGTGTAGCGGGCGGGGGCGCGGGTGGGTTGCTATGGCGGGTGTGTGGCGGGTGTGTGCGAATGTGCTGGCACTGGCAGGGGTGTGTGTGGGCACTGGGACAGGCGTGTGCTGGCACTGGCGACAGGGTGTGTGCTGGCACTATGGCAGGGTGTGTGTGGCGCGGGTGTGGGGGCACGGCAGGGTGTGGAGGGTGTGGTGTGGACTGTAAGCAGGCAGGGGTGTTGGGCACTATGGCAGGGTGTGTGTTGGGACTGTGACAGTGTGTTGGCACTATGGCAGGTGTGTGTTGGCACTTGACAGGGTGTGTGGCACTATGGCAGGGTGTGTGTTGGGCACTATGACAGGGGTGTGTGTTGGCACTTGGAAGGGTGTGAGGGTGTGTTGGCATATGGGTGTGGGGTGCACGGGGTGTGTGTGGCACTGCAGGGTGTGGCACTATGGCAGGGGTGTGGTTGGCACTATGACAGGTGTGCGCTGGCGGGGGGTGTGTTGACTGGGGGGTGTGGGGTATGACAGGGTGTGTGGGGTGTGGAGTGGGGGTGTGTGCACTGGGGGTGCCCTGTGGGGTGTGTGAGTGGCGGGGTGTGGGCACTTGACGGTGTGTGGCACTGGGGGGGGTGTGTGTGGCACTGTGAGGGTGTGTGGGATTTGCGTGTGTGGCACATGGCGGGTGTGTGGGGGGTGGCATGGCAGGTGTGGTATGGCAGGGTGTGTGGCACCTGCAGGTGTGTGTTGGCACTATGGCAGGGGGTGTGTGTTGGCACCATGACAGGGTGTGTTGGCACTATGGCAGGGTGTGTGTGTGGCACTATGGCAGGGTGTGTGTTGGCACTATGGCAGGGTGTGTAAGCACTATGACAGGGTGTGTTAGGGCACTATGGCAGGGTGGGTGTGTGTTGGCACTATGACAGGGTGTGTGTTGCCCTATGGAAGGGTGTGTGTTGGCACTATGACAGGGTGTGTGTGGCACTATGGCAGGGTGGGTTGGCACTATGGCAGGGGGGTGTGGGTTGGCACTATGGCAGGTGTGGGTTGTGGGTGGCACTATGGCAGGTGTGTGTGGCACTATGGCAGGGTGTGGGTTGCACTATGGCAGGGTGTGTTGTTGGCACTATGGCAGGGTGTGTGTGTTGGCATGGCAGGGTGTGTGTTGGCACTATGGCAGGTGTGTGGTTGGCACTATGGCAGGGGTGTGGGTTGGCACTATGGCAGGGGTGTGGTGTGGCACCATGGCAGGGTGTGGGTTGGCACTATGGCAGGGTGTGTTAGCATTGTGTTGTCTCGAGTCATTTCCTGTAGCAAGGTGAATTGACTGACGGGTTGAGAGAGACGAGATGTGAAACATGAAGTTCTGTCTGTCTGTCATTGTCTCTTCTCTATCTGTCTGTGTCTGTCTCTGTCTGTCTGTGGCTTTCTGTGTGTCTTGTCTGTGTCTGTCCCGTATGTCTGTCTGTGTCTGTCTCTGTCTGTCTGTTCGTCTCTGTCTGTCTGTCTGTCTCTGTCTGTCTGTCCCTGTCTGGTTCGTCTGTCTGTCTGTCTGTCTCTGTCTGGTTCGTCTGTCTCTGTCTGTCTGTTCTGTCTGTCTGTCTGTCTGTCTCTGTCTGTGTCTGTCTCCGTCTGTCTGTCTCTGGAGTTTCTGTTTGTCTGTCTATCTGTTCGTGTGTGTCTGTCTGTCTGTCTATCTGTCTGTCTGTCTGTCTATTTGTCTGTCTGTCTGTCTGTCTATCTATCTATCTGTCTGTCTGTCTGTCTGTCTATCTGTCTGTCTGTGTCTCTGTATGTGTCTTTGTCTAGTTATTCATTGACTGTGTGTAAAATACAATAATAATAATAATAATAATAATAATAATAATAATAATAATAATAATAATAATAATAATTAACGGTTTATTGAAAAAGTTCTGCAGCCCGAAGGCTGAAAATATACATTGGGCATAAATGACTTATTACATACATTGGTGGTTTAACAAAAGCCTTCATTAGAGAAAGGTAAAGGAACATACAGTGAACATACAGATTAATGAAGGTGTTGAACAGCAAACTCGTAGTGTAGTAACTCCCTCCCAGATGGTGTTAGGAGGGGCCTGACGTGTGTGTGTGTGTGTGTGTGTGTGTTCTTGACTTGGATGCTTCTTCTTTTCTTTTATAACCTTCCCACCTCCTCCTTCTCCTCCTTCTCCTCCTCCTCCTTCTCTTCCTACTCCTCTTTTTACTCCTTGTCTTCCTCCCCTTCCTTCTCCTCCCGTATGTGTTTTCGAGAGAGATATTATGAAGGACAAATTTGGAATGAAGACGATTTTTTTTTGTAATATTTTAGAAAAAAATGAATTTGAACAACGAATTATTTATTTATTAATTAATTTATTTATTTATTCATTTATTCATTTATTCATTTATTTATTTATTTATTTATTATTATTGTTGTTATTTTCATTTTTATTTTTTGGACCACAATTTCATACATACATACATACCTACACACACACACACACACGAGTTCTTGGGCTGTGGGCGGCTGTGGGCGGCTACCTGTTGATGGGCGGCTGTGGTTTAGTGGGTCGTAAAGCTCATGGCGAGGTGGAAGAGGAAACTCTGTCGTAACACCACGTTGACTTTGGTTCTATCCCCCTCGCCCTCTCTTCCCTTCCTTCACTTTCCCCCTTCCCACCTCCACTCTCCTCTCACACCCCTCTCTTTTCCCTTCCCTCTCACCTCTCTGGCTGCTAGGGAGGGAGGGGGGATGATTTTGAGGGGAGAAAGATTAAATGGGGATTTTTAAGAGAAAGTGGGATTTAAAGGGAAGGGGAAAGGAAGGGAGAGAGAGAGAGAGAGGGAAACTGAGGGAAATGGACAGTAAAAGGAGATGGAAGAGGAAGGAAGGGAAAGGGAAGGAGGGAAGAGGAGAGGTGGGGAAGAGGAGGGGAGGGAAGATGGGGATTTGAGTTGATTGTAGGCTTTGGGAAGAAGAGGAGAAATCTCGTCTCAGCACTAGAAGACCTGGTTCGAACCCTCCTTTATCTTAACATTTTACCGAGCGACAAGCCATTATGGGGAAGGGGTGGCTGTTAGGGGGGGGGGAGAGGGAGGGAGGGTGGCTGTTAGGGGGGGTAGGGGAGAGGGTGAATAGTGAGGAAGGAGAGGGGAGAGAGGTTTATGGTGAGGGAAGGAGTGAAGGGATATGCCGTGAGAGGGAGGGGAGAGGAGGGTTATTGGAAAGGGAAGGGGGAGAGGTTAGGTTAGGTAGGCTAGGGGAAGCATAGGTTAGGTTAGTTTAGGATATGAACGTTGTGTAAATATTCATGAGCTCAGATGCTCTGTTTTAAAGGGACTGAGGCGATAGTGTGTGTGTGTGTGTGTGTGTGTGTGTGTGTGTGTGTGTGTGTGTTAATTAAACTAACTGAAAAATATATGAGTGAAATTAATACCAGAGTCTACAGGTCAAGGTCAGGTCACTGCTGCTTGCTTCTATACTATCAGGTCGCAGGTTAAATGTCAGGTCACTGTTTCTGCTTCTGTACTCTCAGGTCAAAGGTCAGGTCACCGCTTCTGCTTTATACCTCAGGTCAAAGGTCAGGTCACTGCCTCTTGTTTCTATACTTTCAGGTCACAGGTCAGAGTTCGGGTCACCTCTTGTTTCTATACTCCAGGTCAAAGGTCAGATCACTGTTTCTTGCTTCTGTACTCTCAGGTCAAAGGTCAGGTCACTGCTTCTTGCTTCTGTACTCTCAGGTCAAAGGTCAGATCACTGCTTCTGCTTCTGTACTCTCAGGTCAAAGGTCGATCACTTCTGCGTCTGTACTCTCAGGTCAAGGTCAGATTACTGCTTCTGCGTCTGTACCTCAGGTCAAAGGTCAGATCACCCTTGCGTCTGTACTTTCAGGTCAAAGGTCAGGTCACCCTAAAATGAAATAAAATGGTAAAAAGTAAAAAGTATTAAAACTGTTGTCGTCAAACTTTTACTTTTCTGTCATTCTCTTTTAAATCTGTCATGTTTTTGCTTGTCATTCTTCCCTCTTTTATGTTGGGTGTTTTTTTTTTTGTTTGTTTGTCTGTTTACCTTACCTTTGAGCCTTTCAATTTGTGTTGCCAGGTGCGAGAGAGAGAGAGAGAGAGAGAGAGAGGGAGAGAGAGAGAGGTGTGTGGATTTAGAGTGAGACAGATTCTACTATCTTCACTGGGTATCATTCTCTCTCTCTCTCTCATTTCTCATCGTTTATTGCATTTTTCTCCTACTTGTATTCTATTTCGTTATGTATTTCACACGCTTTATATATCTTCCCATTTTATTTTCCCTATTTCATCATTTCTATTCCTCCCCCATTTCACTGTTTTCCCATTGCCCAACATTTCCCATTTTTTTATTTGCCATTCCTTGTATTTTCATCTTAATTTTTCATTCCCCATTTCCCCGTCTCCCTATTTCCCATTTCCCTGTCTCCTATTTCCCAGTTCCTAATTTCCCCGTCTCCCTATTTCCCCATTTCCTATTTTCCCCATTCCCCTATTTCCCCTGTCTCCCTATTTCCCTATTCCCATTTCCCCATTTCCCCGTCTCCCATTTCCCAGTTCCGTTTCTATTTTATTGTACTTTTTATTTTGACTGAATATTTTATTTTTTTCCTTTGATCTGTTAACTGAACTTTGTGTGTGTGGATGTTCCGTTATCAATAGTGGTGATGGTGGTAGTTTGTTGTTGGTGGTGGTAGGGGTGGTGGTAGTTGTTGGTGGTGGTGGTAGGGTGGTGGTAGTGGTGGTGGTAGTTGTTGGTGGTGGTAGGGGTGGTGGTAGTTGTTGTGGTGGTGGTAGGGGTGGTGGTAGGGGTGGTGGTGTTGTTGTTGGTGGTGGTAGGGGTGGTAGTTGTTGTTGGTGGTAGGGGTGGTTGGTTGTGGGGGTATTTGTTAGGGATGGTGGTAGTTGTTGTTGTTGTTGGTGGGGGTTGGTTGATGGTAGGTGATTGTTGTTAGTGGTGGTTGGTGGTAGGAGTAATAGTTGTTAAAGATGGTTGTAGTAGTAGTTGTTAATGATGGTGACTCCTTATTAATGGTGGTAGTGGTTGTTAATGGTGGTAGTAGTTGTTGATGGTAGTGGTAGTTGATCTTACTGGTAGAATGTTGTCAATATGTAGGTGTGGTAAGAATGTTGTCAGTATGTTGGGTGTGGTAAGAATGTTGTCAGTATGTTGGGTGTGGTAAGAATGTTGTCAGTATGTTGGGTGTGGTAAGAATGTTGTCAGTATGTTGGGTGGTAAAGAATGTTGTCAGTATGTTGGGTGTGGTAAGAATGTTGTCAGTATGTTGGGTGTGGTAAGAATGTTGTCAGTATGTTGGGTGTGTAAGAATGTTGTCAGTATGTTGGGTGTGGTAAGAATGTTGTCAGTATGTTGGGTGTGGCAAGAATGTTGTCAGGGGTGGGGAAAAAAGTTACCAGATGTTGGAAATTGTTGTCAGATGCTATACAAGGCTAATTTAGTGGTGTTTAATGACCCTTAGGAGAATGTAACAAGCTTGAGTCGATCGTTAGGTCTGTGCTGGGTTGAATGGCCTTCAATTAGGGTGATTAGTGACTTGATTACCTGAGAGATGTTTACTGGGGGGGAGGGAGGGAGGAGGGGGGAGAAAGGAGGGAGAGGTGGGGGTGGGGAAGGGAGGAAGGAGGGAGAGGGTGGGGTAGGGGAAGGAGGAAGGGAGGAGAGGGATGGGAGGGATGGGAGGAAGGGGAGGAGAGGGTGGGGGGTAGGGGAAGGAGGAAGGAGGGAGAGGGTGGGGGTAGGGAAGAGAGGGAGGAGAGGGTGGGGTAGGAGAAGGAGGAAGGGAGGGAGAAAAGAAGAGGGAAGTGGAAGGTGAGGAGAGAAGGAGAAGAAGAGAGAGGTAGATAAGAAGAGAAAGTGGTGGGGATGGAAGGGGGAAGTAAGAGCGGGTGGGAAAGGAGGAAAATATTTTGTACAGGTGTTAATTAGAGGTGTTAAGAGGTGTTAAATCTTACCTGAAACAACTACAACAACAACAACAACAACAACAACAACTACAACAACAACAACAACAACGACTACAACAACAATAATAATAATTCCCCGTTGTTACAGGTAAGATTATCTCTGCTAGAAGATTGTCATAGCGCTGTCAGGTCTGTCTGTCTGTGTGTCTGTCTGTCTGTCTGTCTGTCTGTCTGTCTGTCTGTCTGTCTGTCTTTAGGTTTTATGGTATAAATGTATATCTTGTCTACCTGTGTGTGTGTGTGTGTGTGTGTGTGTGTGTGTGTGTGTGTGTGTGTGTGTGTGTGTGTGTTTATGGCGTCCATAGCAACGGTCATGTAATATTATAGCGTCCATGGCAACGGTCATGTAATATTATAGCGTCCATGGCAACGGTCATGTGATGTTATGGCGTCCATAGCAACGGTCATGTAATATTATAGCGTCCATAGCAACGGTCATGTAATATTATAGCGTCCATAGCAACGGTCATGTAATATTATAGCGTCCATGGCAACGGTCATGTAATATTATAGCGTCCATGGCAACGGTCATGTGATGTTATGGCGTCCATAGCAACGGTCATGTAATATTATAGCGTCCATAGCAACGGTCATGTAATATTATAGCGTCCATGGCAACGGTCATGTGATGTTATGGCGTCCATAGCAACGGTTATGTGATGTTATGGCGTCCATAGCAACGGTTATGTGATGTTATAGCGTCCATAGCAACGGTCATGTGATGTTATGGCGTCCATAGCACGGTCATGTGATGTTATGGCGTCCATAGCAACGGCGGTCATGTGATGTTATAGCGTCCATGGCAACGGTCATGTAATATTATAGCGTCCATGGCAACGGTCATGTGATGTTATGGCGTCCATAGCAACGGTGCATGTGATGTTATGGCGTCCATAGCAACGGTTATGTGATGTTATGGCGTCCATAGCAACGTTCATGTGATGTTGGCGTCCATAGCAACGGTCATGTGATGTTGGCGTCCATAGCAACGGTCATGTGATGTTATAGCGTCCATAGCAACGGTGGTGTTAATCTACCCATCCTCCTCCTCCCCTCCTCCTCTCCCTCCCGCCACACCGCAGTGCGCCACATCTGCCATCATAATAATTGAACAGCAGCTGACCGTCCCCTTCCTCCCTCATCCTTCCCTCCCTCACATCCTTCCCTCCCCTCACATCCCCTTCCTCCCCTCCCATCCTTCCCTCCCCTCCATCCCTTCCCTCCCTCATCCTTCCTCCCTCCACATCCTTCCCCTCACATCCCTTCCCTCCCTCACATCCCTTCCCACCCTCCACATCCCTTCCTCCCCTCACATCCCTTCCCACCCCTCACATCCCCTTCCCTCCCCTCCATCCTTCCCTCCCTCCACACCCCTTCCGTCCCCTCCACCTCCCTTCCCCTCCCTCACATCCCCTTCCCTCCCCTCACATCCCTCCCTCCCCTCCACCCCTTCCCTCCCTCCACCCCCTTCCCCTCCCCTCATCCCCTCCCTCCCCTCACACCCCCTTCCTCCCCTCACATCCCCTTCCCTCCCCTCACATCCCCTTCCCTCCCCTCACACCCTCTTACCGCCCCTCACACCCTCTTCCCTCCCCTCCCCACCCCCTTCCCTCCCCTCACCCCTTCCCTCCCCTCCACATCCCCTTCCCTCCCCTCCCACCCCCTCCCTCCCCTCCCACATCCCCTTCCCTCCCCTCACATCCCCTTCCCTCCCTCATCCCTTCCTCCCCTCATCCTTCCCTCCTCACATTCCCTTCCCTCCCCTCCACCCTCTTCCCTCCCCCACACCTCTTCCCTCCCCTCACACCCCTTCCCTCCCCTCATCCCCTTCCCTCCCCTCCATCCCTCCCTCCCCTCCACCTCCCTCCTCCACATCCCCTTCCCTCCCTCACATCCCTTTCCTCCCCTTACATCCCTTCCTCCCCTCACATCCCTTCCCTCCCCTCACACCCCTCCTCCCCCTTACATCCCCTTCCCTCCCTCACATCCCTCCCTCCCCTCACCCCTTCCCTCCCTCACATCCCTTCCCTCCCCTTACATCCCCTTCCCTCCTTTATCCCCTTCCCTTCCCTCCACCCCCTTCCCTCAATTCCTCATCTCCCTTATTCTCTCCTCCTCTCTCATCCTCCCACACATTCTCTCCCCTCCTTCCCCTCCCCTCTTGTATTATCTACCCCTTCCATCACCCTCCCTTCCATTACCCCCCTTACATCCCCCGTCCCCCCCAGGCAAGGTAGGATTCATAAGCTAAATTAGTTTCTGCTGCGTCATCTAAACAAGACAGTGACCTATGCTAGTTGTGGAGGTAACGGGTCAATTGGTCCCAGTTCTAATGGGTCCCAGTTCTAATAGGTTCAAAACTTAATAGGCCCTAGTTTTATAGGCATCGGTTTTAATAGGTTCTAATCTTAATAGAGCTCAGTTTTAATAGGCCTCAGGTTTAATAGGCCTCAGGTTTATTAGGCCTCAGGTTTAATAGGCCTCAGGTTTAATAGGCCTCAGGTTTAATAGACCTCCAGGTTTAATAGGCCTCAGGTTTAATAGACCCCCAGGTTTAATAGGCCTCAGGTTTAATAGACCTCAGGTTTAATAGGCCTCAGGTTTAATAGGCCTCAGGTTTATCAGGCCTCAGGTTTAATAGGCCTCAGGTTTAATAGGCCTCAGGTTTAGGCCTCAGGTTTAATAGGCCTCAGGTTTAATAGGCCTCAGGTTTAATAGGCCTCAGGTTTAATAGACCCCAGGTTTAATAGGCCTCAGGTTTAATAGGCCTCCAGGTTTAATAGGCCTCAGGTTTAATAGACCCCAGGTTTAATAGACCCCAGGTTTAATAGGCCCCAGGTTTAATAGACCTCAGGTTTAATAGGCCCCAGGTTTAATAGGGGCCGTGTAAAAGAAAACACAAAACAAGTTGTAAATTGTAAAAAGAAAATACACTAAACTAATTTACGTTTTTGTAAATGTTCAAATAATTACGGCGTATGAACTTTTAATCGTGCAAAAACAAAAGTTCGCATCACTTATAAATTGTGTAAAAAAATACTGCAGTGGAAATGTATCTAATGTAAAAAAAAACAGAATTGACTTGTAAATTAGGAATAAAATTTACAGAACATGAGATATTTTTTTTTTACAATAGTTTTCTGAATAACTCTGATACTGAATTAATAACCACACACACACATACACACACACACACACACACACACACACACATTCTGCTTACATTTCACTCATTTTCAAACATCTCTCTCTCTCTCTCTCTCTCTCTCTCTCTCTCTCTCTCTCTCGTCGCCTCGCTGTTCGTGGACTGAATTTTGTCATTGTTGTTCTTGTGTTGTATTATTACCCGGTTTTGTGTTAGCTATGTTGACAAGCTAATTACTTTTATAGTGTTACTTTCATCCATTGTTACTTTTATCCATTTTACTTTTATCCATATTACTTTCATCCATTGTTACTTTCATCCATTGTTACTTTTATCCGTTGTTACTTTCATCCATTGTTACTTTCATCATTACTTTTATCTGTTACTTTCATCATTGTTACTTTCATCCATTGTTACTTTCATCATTGTTACTTTTATCCATTGTTACTTTTATCCATTGTTACTTTCATCCATTGTTACTTTCATCCATTGTTACTTTTCATCCATTGTTACTTTCATCCATTGTTTACTTTCATCCATTACTTTCATCCATTGTTACTTTCATCCATTGTTACTTTCATCCATTGTATTTATCCATTGTTACTTTCATCAGTATTTACTTTCATCGTATTACTTTCATCCATTGTTACTTTCATCCGTGTTACTTTTACTTATTTACTTTCTTAGTTTCACCCCTATGTCGTTATGCTGTACGATACGTTTCCCATATTCTATCACCCCCAACAGCTGCACGATGTACGATGCTATATTATTCAACGTTCTATATTATATAATCCAGGGACCGTGAATACTCTTCTATCTCTTCTTATCCTTCTTCATTTTTAAACAAGTATAAAACAAAATATGTGGGTGTTTTATAACGTATTTGTGAGTTTTTATTTGTGTGGATATTATTTGTTTCGTGTTGTTTAGTTTGTGGTTCTTAGAGCGATGTTGTTGTTCTTTGTGTTCATTGTTTTTGTTTCAGTTTGGTTTCAGTTTCTTTTGTTTTCTTTTCCTTTCTTCTTGTCTTTCTCTCTCTCTCTCTTTCTCTCTGTGAATTGTTATGTCTTGTGTATGTCTCCTCCCCTCTCCTTCCCACCCTCCCACTTCCTCCCCCCACCGAGGTTTACCACACGGGGCATGGCAGAAATGTCTCTTTTTAGGACATGGTGTTAGGACATACGACCATAGCCAGTGATAAGGGCATGATAGACACAGCTCGAATGATCCCCTGAGACACGTCGGAGATGGGAGTGGATGGGGGAGAGAGGAGGGAAGGGATAGAGGGAGAGGTGAAGAGGGGAGGAAGGTGGGATAGGGATGAGAGAGAAGGTGGAATGGGAGGTGAAGAGGGAGTAAGGTTGGGATAGGGATGGGGAGAGGAGAGATGGGGAGAGAGGTGGGGAATGGGGAGGAAGGGAATGAGGAGATAAAGATGGAGAAGGAGGAAGAGGAGAAGGAGATAAAGAGATGGAGAGAAGGAGTAAGAGAGGAAGAAGGTGATGATCGCGTTGGCCAAACAAGAGGATATTACTCCTCTCTTCTCAGCACAACGGATATATCCTCTTCCGCCTGGCTTTGTCCACCTCAAGCGGCGGAAGAGGAGAGGAAGACCGGGGTCGGGGAAGATATTTGGAGGAGGGAGGGAGGAGGGCGGGGAAGATAGTTGGAGGAGGAGAGAAGGAGAAAATATTTGGAGGAGGAGGGAGAGAGAAGATTCATGTGAGAGAAGATGGAGAAGATATGTATGAGAGAGAGAGAGGCTTTCTAACCGGTTTATTTGTTTACAATGTACCAAAACTTTTAAGATATAAACAAGTAACAAATAAAAGGAACTTCTCTCTCCTCCTTCCTTCCTTCCTTTTAAACTTCCTTCTTTCTTTCTTTCTTTCCTTCAGTCAGAGTAGCAACGCCCTGTGGGAGGAGAGAAGGGAGAGGAAGGGAGAGGAAGAAGGGGGAAGGGGGGAGGGAGTTATTGATGAACCTCGGCACCTGACGGGCCCCGGGATTGAACCGTGTGAAGGGTGAGATTATTGAGAGAGAGAGAGAGAGAGAGAGAGAGAGAGAGAGAGAGATTGAAATGTCAGCAGAATAAGTATGTGTCAGCCTTGTCGTCAGCCCTCTCCTTCCTTTCCCTCTCCCTCCTTCCGTCTCCCTAACACAACCTTCTCCTCTCTCCCTCACCTCTCCCTCTCTCCCTCACCTCTCCCTCCCTCCAACACCTGGGATCGGCCCACACTTACGACACCATCACTAAAGTTAAGTGAACGAGTGCGTCTTGTCCTAACTTATATACAAATTGTGTTTTGTGAGAGCCTGAGGGAGGGGGTGATGGGGAGGGAGGGGGTGATGGGGAGGGAGGGGGTGATCGGGAGGTTTAGAAGTGGAGGAGAGGTGATTGGAGAGGTCTATAGGTGGGGAGATGGGGAGGTGTGAAGGAGAGGGGGAGAGGAGGGGGAGAGGTAAATAGGGGTCAATTGTATTACGTTTTCTAAGCTCCTCACGTGTCTCACCTCCCCCTGGCTGGCCCGGGGGAAGAGGAGGAGGAGGAGGAGGAAATGGGAAGAGATGGAAGGGGGAGGGAGGGGGAGTCCTACCTATCCTTCTCCTCTTTACTCCCTCCTTCGTTTCCTCCACTCCCTACCTCCTACCTCTCTCCCCTCCCCCCCGGTAACATAAAAGAAATCGGATGGTCAAAACTCACAAAAAAAAATCGTAAGGTAAAAAATAAACTTAACTAGAGGTAAGAGAATACATTAGACTCACTCACGATGGATTCACAAAGGCTCGTAGATATTCTGTTTTATCTTATGTATTTTAATGTGTTTGGTTTATGTAAGAACGTAACTCACATGTCACTAAGTATTTATCTTGTTATTTGGATTACAACTTTGTTCACGGGTAAAACTGTGTGTGTGTGTGCGTGTGTGTGTGTGTGTGTGTGTGTGTGTGTGTGTGTGTGTGTGTGTGTGTGTGTGTGTGTGTGTGTGTGTGTAGTTTGGGTACTTTTTACACACACACACACCTGACAATTTTTCTTCATTATGGCCATCTACTTCTCCCTCCCTCTCCCCTCTCTCCTCACCTCCTCCCCTCTCCCCCTCCCCCTCCTCTCCTCCTCATCACCCTTCTCCCTTCCCCCTCCCTCACTCACCCTCATCCTTTATAGAAACTGATAAACTGGGTAAACGAAACAGACAGAGACAGAGAAACACATAGACAGACAGAGAGAGAGACAGAGAGCTGTCAAGATCTTGGTAGAAAAGAAGATTTAAAGGTCAAAGTTATACTTGTAGCTGAGCTGGGAATGGAGGGGGAAAGGGGGTGGGGAGATGGAGGGAAGGTATATAAACATCCAGACTTGCCTCCTCCCTCACAGTGTCCCCTTCCTACTCTCTCCTCCCTCTCCCCCACACTCTCCTCCCTCTCCACCCTCTCCTCCCTCTCCCCTCTCCTCCCTCCCCCTCCACTTCTCCCCTTCCCTCTCCCCCACCCCTCTCTCCCCCCACCCCTCCCTCCCCCCTCCCCTCCCCTCCCTCACCTAACACACTCACAAGTGGAATTGTCGATCCTTTATCGTTAATATGAGTTAGGCGGTGACGGCTGGTGAGAGGTGCCCGCTCTACCACACTCTACCACTCACTCACTCACCACTCGCTCTACACTCCTCACTCTACCACACCACTCACCCTCTCACTCACCACCACACTCAACTCACTCTACCACACTCAATTCACTCTACCACCTCACTCACTCACCACACACTCACTCTACCACACTCACTCTACACACTCACTCGCTCTACCACACTCACTCACTCTACCACACTCAATTCACTCTACCACACTCACTCCTCCTACCACACTCACTCACTACCTTTCCTCACACTCAACTCACTCTACCACACTCTACCACTTCTCTCCCCCACACATAATCTCATCACCAACCCCTCCCCTTACAACCACACCACACCCCCACCCACCCTCACACCCCCACCCCACACCCCCACCCCACCCCCCCCACATGACGTTAACGATAATTCAATACTGTATAATTCCTCAGGTTATTCAATTACCATAATTATATTCTCCCATTGGCCATTGTGTTAATTTGATAGGATCCTCTCACAGTGAGTTCACACAGGCGTATATGTTAATTAGGACACCTGGTGCTCTGGGGGGGTGTGAGGGACAGTGGACAGGTGTGGGGGGAGATGTGGGACAGTTTACAGACAGGTGTGGGGGAGGATGTGGGACAGGTGTAGGGGAGGGTGTGGACAGTTGGACAGGTGTGGGGGGAAGGTGTGGGACAGTTTGGACAGGTGTGGGGGAAGGTGTGGGACAGTTTGGACAGGTGTTGTGGGACAGTTTGGACAGGTGTGGGGGGAGGATGTGGACAGTTTGAACAGGTGTGGGGGGGGAGGATGTGGGACAGTTTGGACTGTGTGGGGAGGATGTGGGACAGTTTGGATGTGGTGTGTGGGGAGAGGATGTGGGACAGTTTGGACAGGTGTGGGACAGTTTAGACAGGTGTGGGGGAGGATGTGGGACAGTTTGGATAGGTGTGGGGGAGGGATGTGGGGACAGTTTGGACAGTGTGGGGAGGTGGGTGTGGGACAGTTTGACGGTGGGGGGAGGATGTGGGACAGTTTGGACAGGTGTGTGGACAGTTTGGACAGGTGTGGGGAGGATGTGGGACAGTTTGGACAGGTGTGGGGAGAGGACGGGATTTTGGACAGGTGTGGGGGAGGATGTGGGGGGAGGATGTGGGACAGTTTGGACAGGTGTGGGGGAGGATATGGGACAGGTGTGAGGGAGGATGTGGGACAGTTTGGACAGGTGTGGGACAGTTTGGACAGGTGTGGGGGAGGAAAGAGGGATAATGGAGAAGGAAGACACAAAGAAGAGGAAGGGAAGGAGAAGAGGAGGTGTGATAGGGAGAAGGAGGAGGAGGGAGAGAGGAGGAAGAAGAAATGACAGAGAAGAGGGAGAAGATGGAATAGAGAGAAGAGGAAGAATGAGGGAGGAAATTGGGTTTATCTAAGGGGAGGCGTAAAGGGGGAGGAAAACAAGAGAAAAAAAAAGAAGGGAGGGAAAGGAGGAAATATGAGAAATAGGAGGAGAGAATGATTTGGGGGAAGGAGATTAGAGGGGAGGAAGGAGAAAGGAATAGAAGAGTCAAGAAGGGTGACTTAATACAGATGGTAAGAACAAACAAACACACACACACACACACACACACACACACACACACACACACACACACACACACACACACACACACACACACACACACACACACACACACACACACACACACAGCTAGCCAGACCTTATATCTTTAACCCCTTTAATTGAATCCTGTTTGATGACGTGGGCTGAAAGGGGGAGGGGGGGCGGTTCTTTCCCCTTTAGCTCCCCTGGATACCACCCCTGAACACCCCTTTCTGTCTCTGTTCCCCTCCCTCTTTATTCCTCTTCACCCTTATCCTCTCCTTCCTCTTCCTTCTCTTCTTTATCTCATTCTCTCCTCTCCCTTTCCCCTAATTTCCTTCTCACACACACACACACACACACACACACACACACACACACACACACACACACACACACACACATACACACATCAACTTCCTCTGTCGCCTGAACAACACAGTAAAATCACACGCTGTTGCAGAGTCTAGGATACTTCAAAAGCCGACGGCTGCAGGCGAGGGAGGCTGGTGGTGGTGCGGATGGTGGTGTGGTGATGGTGAGTAGTAGTGGTGGTGCTGGTGGTTGTGGTAGTGGAGTAGGAGAGAGACAGAGAGAGAGAGAGGAGAGAGAGCATAAACAATATATGAACCTTAAGCGTAACGACTATGTCAAGGAGAGCCGGGAACACACTATGGCACAATATAGCCGATGAGAACATATTATAATAGTCCATGATAACTTAATATAGCACAGTATAGCCCAGGAGAACTTAAACATGGGGGGAGAGGACCTAGTGGGGAGGACATATTGGGGTGTGGGGAGAAGATATTGGGGTGTGAGGAGGATCTGTTGGATGGGGAGAAGGATTTGATGGGGTGGGGAGAGGAACTTATTTATATTATGTAGTATTTTGTTAACTCCTGTGTGTGTGTGTGTGTGTCTAAGTAGTGATAGTGGTGGTGATGGTGGTGATGGTGGTGATGATGGTGGTAGTGGTGGTGGTGGTGATGATGGTGGTAGTGGTGGTGGTGGTAGGGGAGGGACACACTGCCATCATTAGAACAAGACAAGGAGGAGAGACAGACCAAGTTTGACAGTTCAATTTAGCTTTAAGTCATTTCTCTCTCTCTCTCTCTCTCTCTCTCTCTCTCTCTCTCGTTGCAGTTTTGTGTAGTACTTTGCTTTGGAATATAAGGACTGGAGGTTTTTGAATGATTTAATAATAATAATAATAATAATAATAATAATAATAATAATAATAATAATAATAATAATAATAATAATAATAATAATAATAATAATAATAATAATTGTACTAGTTGTATGGAAGAAAGTTATCAATAGTATACACAGCTTTAGTTCAGTGGTCGCCAAGCTTGTGTTGTCGACACTGGGGCACATTTATCATCGTTAACATATAGTGGTGAGCGCCATAACTTTGGATCTACAGTCAAGAAACAAAAATTCTCATATATACTGTACAGTTATTTGTAGTTTACACGTCTAACTGTTACCAGGACATGTGTATTGACCCCAGTGAGAAGGCTTGCTCTCTCTAGGCCGGTATGGGGTAAATACACAGTTCCTTTACACGACAGACTCGGGACAAATTAAAAAGTTGTATAAAATTATTACATATTTTCATTAATTTCACTCATATAAAGAATCCCAAATAATTCACAATTCTCTATTAAACCTTCCCGGATTTCATAACGGCGCCCTCGAAGAACTACAGTTTGGGGATCATTGCTGTAGAGGCGTCACCGACATTGACCGTTCCTATGACATAAAGAAGAATCGAAGCTCAGAAGATGTACTGGTGGAGGAATATATATCATTGCCTCTCTCTCTCTCTCTGGCGATGGTACAGAATAAAAACTACTTATCTTGATATTATTCTTGGCCATGATGTGTTATGTTGTAAGCCAAGATGGGATGTATCTCTGCAGTGGTAAGTGATCGTACGTTTGGCAGCCACTGTTTCTTGGTGCCGGTACAGAGCTTCGTAAACACAGGCCTCAAATACATGATGTCTGGTTTAGTATTATTAACCTGCCTCTGGGTACGAATTCCCCCCCTTCCTCAACCCCCCCTTTCTATTTTCCCTTCCCCATTCCTCTACCCCCACCCCTTCGCCAACACCCTTTCCCCTACCCACTCCTCCCCCCCTAACCCTCTCCTTCAACCTTCCCCTACCCTCTCTTACCCTTCCCCTTTCCCTCCCCTTCCCCACCTCCCCCTACCCCCTCCCCCCTACCTCCGTACCCTGGACACTTGTTTGGGGGGAAGATGGACGGGTTTAAACGACAAACAGACGGCGACAGTGAGCGACAGATGTCAAGAGTTCCCTGTAAAAGTGACGCGTGGTATAATAAATGATGGGGGGGGGGGGGCTGGTATGTTGGTTTCTGAAGTTTATTTTTTGCTGTTCCTTTGTTTGTCTTCCTCGTTATCTTTACTCGTCTTTGTCTCCCTCGTTATTTCGTTGTCTTTCTCATTATCTCTTTTTCTCTCTGGCTTTCTCGTCTCTTCTATTAATTGGTCATTATTTCTTTCCTCCCTTTCTTACTTTTCATGTGAGTGTGTGTATGTGTGTGTGTGTTTTGCCTTATAGTTTTACGTACATACAATTACACACATTCTATTTACACACACATATACACATTATATTTAGATACATACATATATTCATACATACATACATAAATACATATTCTACATAAACACATACATACACATGGGTCTGGCAGCGCCGTACACCATCAACAGTCTTATAGTATCGTACTGCACCGAACATTTACAGTCTGATAACATATAACCAGAAGTGGATAAAGATGGATAATAGAATGGTGGATATTATTGTACTTGTGGTGGTGTTTTGTTTTATAGTCACAATAAATAAGGATGAGTTTTGCTGTATAGAGAATATCCACACATGATTTTATGGTTTAAGATCATCGTACATCAGTTGTCTGCATCCAGTGTCCGTCAGCCAATAGAATGATGCCGTTAATCGTACGTCAGACAGTGAGTTGTGAGTCTCTGCCAGATGATGGATTATGAAAAGAATGATAGTGTTATAATGTTAGGGTAATGAGTGTTATAATTATGATGAAATAATTGATACGATGATAATAATGATAATGGCAATGATAAAACTGAAAATAATGACGATAACTGATATTATTCCTGAGGTTGAAGTTACTCGTATATTAAACATTTACTACAGTTACTCCCTTGACTGTGTATGTGTGTGTGTGTGTGTGTGTGTGTGTGTGTGTGTGTGTGTCCCTTACATAATATTAGTTAAAAATAATAATAATAATATACCAGCAATACAACATCACTCACTACGGTACGAGATTTTTCCCACTCCTGCTTAACTAACCCCATCTGGCAGGTGAAAAGTGCAGAGTGGTAATTTGCGGTGTCAGAGGCACTTACTACCTTCATCTGGAGTTTTGTAATTCGCCATGTGGTGCACTCTGATCTACCCCCCTCCCCTCCTCTCCTCTCCTCTCCTCTCCTCTCATCACCCCAACCCAACCCCTCCAGCTCCCCTCCCATACCAGCCCAACCCCCCCTCCTCCAGTCAGTCAGTCAGTAAGTTAAACAGTCAGTCAGCCAGTCACTAACGTAGTCACGAATATTTATTTTATAGGATTAACTGTCTTGACGTGTTCAGTTACAAAATGGATCACAGTCGAAGGTTATGACAGGTACAGGTCAAAGGTCACGGCCAGTTCATGATAGGTACAGGTCAAAGGTTACTGCTAGGTCATGATAGGTACAGGTCATAGGTTACTGCTAGGTCATGATAGGTACAGGTCATAGGTTACTGCCAGGTCATGATAGGTACAGGTCAAAGGTTACTGCCAGGTCATGATAGGTACAGGTCAAAGGTCATTGCCATGCCATGATAGGTACAGGTTAGTGGTTACTGCCAGGTCAAGATACAGGTCAAAGGTTACTGCCAGGTCAAGATACAGGTCAAAGGTTACTGCCAGGTCAAGATACAGGTCAAAGGTCACTGCCAGGTCAAGATACAGGTCAAAGGTCACTGCCAGGTCAAGATACAGGTCAAAGGTCACTGCCAGGTCAAGATACAGGTCAAAGGTCACTGCCAGGTCAAGATACAGGTCAAAGGTCACTGCCAGGTCAAGATACAGGTCAAAGGTCACTGTCAGTCATAATGGTAGTGCCAAGAGAAGGTGCCTGACATTCACACCATTTCCTTGTCACCGGAAACTTTCACACATATGAATTAACGAACGGATGAAAACGCCTGAGCTAATGTGTGTGTGTGTGTGTGTGTGTGTGTGTCCAGAACAACACGTCTCACTGCCTCACACACTGTATTCCTATTGGCCTAGTTCAAGCATGTCACACACACCTCCTCCTTATCTTCCTCCTTAATAAAACTCTTCCTTTCCTCCTTCAATTCCTTCTTCCTTCTTCCTCCTCCTCCTCCTCTTCCTTCTTCTCCTTCTCTTCCATAATACTCTTTCCTTCCTCTTTCTCTTCCCTTCTTCTCTTCCTCCTTCATAATACTCTGTCCTTCCTCTTCCCTCGCCTCTTCTTCCTCTCCTCTTTCTCTCTCCCTCCTTCATAAAATTCTCTTCTTTCTCCTCCTCCTCCTCCTCCTCCAGTGTGAAGGTAACAAGGCAGAGGGTAGTTCTTAGTCGTTGTTGTTATAGGTCGTTTTAGTTCATAGTCAGTATATCAAAGTCGTGGTGCCTCGAGGTCGTGCTGTAGTTGTCCTCGAGGTCGTGCTGTAGTTGTCCTCGAGGTCGTGCTGTAGTTGTCCTCGAGGTCGTGCTGTAGTTGTCCTCGGGGTCGTGCTGTAGTTGTCCTCGGGGTCGTGCTGCTCAGTTGTCCTCGAGATTCGTGCTGTAGTTGTCCTCGGGGTCGTGCTGTAGTTGTCCTCGGGGTCGTGCTGTAGTTGTCCTCGAGTCGTGCTGTAGTTGTCCTCGAGGTCGTGCTGTAGTTGTCCTCGGGGTCGTGCTATAGTTGTCCTCGAGGTCTCGTGCTGTAGTTGTCCTCGGGGTCGTCGTCATAGTATGTGTGTGTGTGTGTGTGTGTGTGTGTGTGTGTGTGTTTGTGTGTGTGTGTGTGTGTTTGTTTTACATACCTGTGTGTGTACATGAGAACTGTTTATCTGTATTTGTACGTAAAATCAGCTAATGTAAACATGTACACACACACACAGGGGGTGTACACATCACCCCCTGAAAACCGACACAATTAATCACCGAATCGTTAACCATGACGTGACCTGTCTCTGTCTCTCGTGACCTGACCTGACCTCATAGCTGGGGTCATTAACTCGTATGATAATCAAGGAAAGTAATAATTATATAATGTGTAATAAAAGACCTCATTATCAGGTAATAATTTGATTAAACTGTGACACAGACCATTAGTTTAGGCCTGAGTTGAGGTGATTATTATTATTATTATTATTATTATTATTATTATTATTATTATTATTATTATTATTATTATTGTAAGACTTAATGTATACGCTCTGTGTGTGTGTGTGTGTGTGTGTGTGTGTGTGTGTGTGTGTGTGTGTGTGTGTGTGTGTGTGTGTGTGTGTGTGTGTGTGTGTGTGTGTGTGTGTGTAACCCGGCTATCACACATTAATATTTCACCGGTTGTATTATTTGTACCTAATGAGGCTTTATGGTCTGCCGGCTAATATAATGACCTCACTTAAGCTTCTTATACCAGTTTATATTAGAACTGAACCTGTATCAATTAGTATGTGTAGGTGTATGTATAGGTGTATGTATGTGTAGGTGTATGTATGTGTAGGTGTATGTATGTGTAGGTGTATGTATGTGTAGGTGTATGTATGTATAGGTGTATGTATGTGTAGGTGTATGGATGTGTAGGTGTATGCATGTGTAGGTGTATGTATGTATAGGTATATGTATGTATGTATGTATTGGTGTGCGTCTGTTAGCTCTGTGAATGCTGGTATTGACTGACTGACTAACTGACTGACTGACAGTGGTTCTTGGAGGGGGTGGAGGGGTGGGTGGAGAAGGTGGAGGGACGGATGGAGGGGAAAGGGAGAGGTGGAGGAGTTGGATGGAGAAGAGAAGGAAGGAAGACGGGAAGAGAAAAGGGAGAGCAATTAGTGATGTGAAAGGGGAAAGAAAGAGGTGGGAAGAGAAGGGAGAGGAGGAGGGGAAGGAAAGTGAGGGGACGTGAGGAGAAAACCAAACCACCTCGTTATCCTTTAAGGGCTAGTTGTGGTGAGGGGAAAGGGGATGAAGATAGTAGTTGGTAGTAGGTAGTAGACAGCTACCAAACAGGGAGGTACTACCGCCCGGGAAGATATGTGTTGTCTAATGGTAGACCCTGCTGCCATGTGACCAAGTCCCAGGTTGGTGATCTGACTTTCTGCCTCATTTACACACAGTTGCAGGGTCTCAATTGTTTCTCTTACTTTGACAACACAACATACATATATTGTTTCTCACTATTGATCTTTTTTTCATTTTTGTATATATAGTTCTTTATTATTATTATTATTACAGTTATTGTATTATTATCATTATTTTATTATTTTATTTTTGTTTGTTTTATCATAAATTTTATTTATTATGAATTATTATGACTATTATTTATTATTATTATTATTATTACATTTTCGCCCCCCAGGCCCTGATGTGGGTCAGTGACCTGTGCCCGGGTGGGGTAATACCCGTAAAAAAAAAATAGTGCGATAAGACCTCCCTTTCCCTTTCCCTTTCCCTTTCCCTCTCACCCCTACCCCTTCTCTTCCCCTCCTCCCACCCTACCCCTCCTCCTCCCCGCCCTCCCCTCCCCCCCCCACAAAAGACGAGGACATGTTCAGACGTGTTAATTTTTGTAAGTTTTTATTTATTTATTTATTTATTTATTATTTCACGGGAAAGTTTTTAATTCTTTATCTTCTTCCTCTTCATCTTCCTCCTATTTTTCCTTCTCCCTTATCTCTTCTCCATCCTCTTCCTCCTTTATCCCCTCCTCCTTCCTCTTCCTCCTTCCTCTTCCTTCCTCCTCTTCTTCCGTCGTGTGGTAGTTACGAGGGGAACAAGCCAAGGTTAAATGCTAATGGTCGTTTAGTAGACATCCTCAGAGAGAGAGAGAGAGAGAGAGAGAGAGAGAGAGAGAGAGAGAATTAACTAACGGTCTTTAAACAAAAAATATCTACATAGTACCGAATTTTATATGTGTGGATGAATTGAAGCTCAAATTTCAAATATCTCTATCAGGGTATTTTAAATTTTAACGGTCATTGTAATTCAAATTTTAACGGTCATTGTAATTCAAAGTATAACGGTCATTGTAATTCAAAGTATAACGGTCATTGTAATTCAAAGTATAACGGTCATTGTAATTCAAAGTATAACGGTCATTGTAATTCAAAGTATAACGGTCATTGTAATTCAAAGCATAACGGTCATTGTAATTCAAGCAAACGATCATTGTAATTCAAAAGTAATTCAACGGTCATTGTAATTCAAAAGTATAACGGTCATTGTAATTCAAATTTTAACGGTCATTGTAATTCAAAGTAAAACGGTCATTGTAAATCAAAATTATAACGGTCATTGTAATTTTAACGGTCATTGTAATTCAAATTTTAACGGTCATTGTAATTCAAAGTATAACGGTCATTGTAATTCAAAGTATAACGGTCATTGTAATTCAAAGTATAACGGTCATTGTAATTCAAAGTATAACGGTCATTGTAATTCAAAGTATAACGGTCATTATTAAGGATATTGACGGTTTTTAACGAAATTTCATACTAATGGAAAAAATTGGATATATTAAATTCCAAATATTTCCTTTGTGGATGTTCATATTGTATTTTTTATTCAAGTTTATTATACAAAAAATAACAGTCAGTAACGGAATTCTTGGAATAATTAGAAATTTGAAATGTCATTTTTTTTAACCTTCCATTCGTCATTATTTAAATAGTAATACAAATAACTGTAATTACGGAATACAGCAACAATTTCCTCAGCTGTTTAACGTTTAAAGTCACACACACACACACACACACACACACACACACACACACACACACACACACACTTGAACTCCCAGCTAAATACGGTTCACTGTTGAGAATTTAAACCACACGTCAGGGTTAACACGGGTCAGTATTAGTCTCCCTTCACTTTATCAAGAGAGAATTAAATACATATATAATCCGAGTTGGAAATTCCGCCCACTTGACTATGTTATTGTAATGGGTGATGTTATGTTATTGTAATGGGTAATGGTGGGGCTTTAATGGGTGGTAATGTTATGTTATGTTGTGGTTAAGTATTGTAATTGGTGATGTTATGTTGTGGTTTTAGTAATGGGTTAGGGATTGTAATGGGTGTTGTTGTTATGTTATTGTAATGGGGGTAATGGTATGGTATGGTCTTAGTAATGGGTTAGGGGTTGTAAATGGGAATAATGGTGTGATTTAGGTAATGGGTCAGATATCATTAACTAGGGGTAATGGTATATGATATGATTAACTAATGGGTCAAGTATTTTAAATGGGGATAATTTGGCCACTGGAAATTACATTGGCTGCTGTGGAAGGTGACAGGTGGTCGTTATAGTGAGGTGGTCGTTATAGTGAGGTGGTCGTTATAGTGAGGTGGTCGGTATAGTGAGGTGACAATTGTATAGTGGGTGAATTAGCCGCTATATGAGGATGAAGGCTATAGGGAGGTGGCCGTAGAAAGAGGTAGCCGTAGGAGGGAGGTGGCCGTAGGAGGGAGGTGGCCGTAGGAGGGAGGTGGCCGTAGAAACAGGTGGCCGTAGGAGGGGGATGGCCGTAGGAGGGGGGTTGCTTAGGATGTTTACATATAACGGACTGAATTTGGTGGTCGGTGTTAGTAACAGTGTTATGCTCTCTCTCTCTCTCTCTCTCTCTCTCTCTCTCTCTCTCTCTCTCTCTCTCTCTCTCTCTCTCTCTCTCTCTCTCTCTCTCTCTCTCTCTCTCACCACCACCACCGCTGACCCTTGCTACCTACCTGTCCTTACCAGCGTCACAACCTCGCTCCCTCCACTTCCCTTTCCCCCTCCCCTCCTTTCCCCCTCCCCTTCCTCCTAGTAGTACATTTATTACCTCGAGGCGTCAGCAGGTTGATGGCTATATGGTTCGACTTTGCAATGTAGATGCAGAGAGAGAATAGAGGCGCTGCACAACCACGCATTCCAACCTCCGCTGCTACACTTGCAATTGCAGGCGGTGGCGGTTTATTGCGGTGTCGTCGACGGCTGAGGGTGTGGGGGGGTGTGATGGTGTAAGGGGAAGGGGGAGAGGAGAATTATAAAGGGGTAAGGGGGATAAGGGAGGAGAGGGGTAAGGGAGCTGGCTAATCTTGTCACCATTAATTCACAAACCGGACACCAGGGCACCTCGATGGCGGGTTAAGTCGAGGTGTTGGTTGGGAGGGGAGAGGGAGGGAGGGGGAGAGGGAGGGAGGGGAGAGGGAGGGAGGGGGGTGTAGGGGGGTGATGTCATGACCTTTGGCTGTGGGAGGTTAAGGGGAAAGGTCATAGAGAAACAGACAGGTAAGACAGAACCAAATGGACAGGTGGAGTGAGTGACAGATGGAAGATTAAATTGAAGGATTATGTAGTAAGTAGAACGAGTCTCTCTCTCTCTCTCTCATTAATGCTTCAACTGTCCCGGGAATTATGGGACGTGATAGATGAAGAAGGATAGGCAACACCTCCACGCCCACGGGGGGATAGTGAATAGATGGCTGGCTGGTAGGATGTTGGTGGGTAGTGGTGGAATTGTTGTAGTGGGTGGTGGTAGTTGTGGTAGTGGTGGTTAGTGGTGGTGGTTGGTGGTGGTGGTTGGTCTGTTTGTCTTTCCCTAATGTTTTCCAATAGCAGTCCATTACCACCCCTTCCATTTTCCCATTCCCCCTCCCCTTTCTCATTCCCCCTTCCCCCTTTCATTTTTCATCCATTCCTCCCCTTCCCCACCCTTTTTGCTTCCCTTCCTTCCCACCCCTTCCTCACCCATCCCCACTTCTTTCTTCCTCCCCCCCTTCCCTTCCTCTTAAAGCAAAGCAGTTCTTCCTCCTCCTCCCTTCCCACCCATTTCTCCCCATCCCCCCCATTCCACCCTTCCCTTCCACTCCCCTCACCCATTTCTCCCCATCCACCCCTTCCATCCTTTCTCCCTCCCCCTCCCACGGGTGTCGTAGGTCGGTGCAAATTGGTGATATAGGCTCAGGTTACAGCCGTTACTGTAGTGAGTGTACCGCCGTATCTCTCTCCATGGCTGTGTATATATAATGATACAGAATATATATAATGGTGATAAGGTTACAGTGTATATATAATGATATTTTTCAACCACTGGGGAATATAGAGGAGTAATTCCCTGTAAGAGTCAGATTTATGGGTACATAATGTTTTTTAATTGTTTATTTTTCATTTCGTTGGGTCGTGTAGTGGCGCTTTTGAGGTTTTTGTTCATAGGGTCGTAAGTGGTAGTGCTGTCACGGTACAACACGACCACCACCCAGGTCTTGTGAGTCTTTGTAATGTATAGATTCTTTGATTGTTGAAAAGTGATGGTGATTCGTATTTGTTTTTTTTGATACATGTTTAGATGATTTGTTTTTGCTTTTGATTGATGCTCAAGCGATTCGTTTTTGTTTCATCCCATAACATAACAACATCAGAGGATCCGGACGAACTAACAGACCTTCACAAGTTCCTCATGACGGGAAGAAAACTTTTTACGTGTCAGAACTAAATAAAAAAAAAACCCGGTGGAGATAATAGGTTAATGTTTTTGTTGGATTAAATGTTGAGTTTCTGTGCAGTTTGATGGACATATTGTTTACAAGCCAGTTGAGTTATACCCTTGTTGAAACAGCTGGTTACTCCCTCCCTTGAAATAATAGCAGCTGGTTACCAATAGAATATTTCTCTTTCTCTACCTTTTCCCTCCTCTTCCTTTTCCTCCTGCTCTTCAACTTTTCCTCCTCCTCCTCTTCTTCCCTCTCCTCCTCCTTCACCTTTTCTTCCCCCCCCCCTCCTCCTCTTCCTCCTCCTCCATGGTTCAAGAAGGGGATAATTCTACACTCGACAACACATCGACCAGTGGTAGACAGCCCCTAAGCGACCTCTTGCTCCCTTATCCCTCTCACTACCCCTCATCTTACCTCCCCCTCACCTCCCTCACCTCTCCCCCTCACCTCCCTCACTCTCCCTCACCTCTCCCCTCCTCAACATCGTCTATATATAGCAGCATTAACTGTAAATAACTCGGTATATTACATTCAGGTTACGTAACATCGAACGTCAATAACTCCGGTTCACAAGTTTGATATTTTATTTAATGTATTTTATGTCAGTTTACAAAGACATTTTATGATATGTGAACGAACACACGAACACGTCACAGCTAGCCAATGAACACACGTCACAGCTAGGGAACACACGTCACAGCCAACCAGTGAACACACGTCATACTAAATAATATCACACCTTGAAGGGAGGAGAGGAAGGAGGAGAGGAGGAGAAGAGGGGGCAAGGAGTGAGGGAAAGGAGAAGGAGGTAGAGGAAGAAGAGGAGGAAGTGTGTAGTGTCTCCCGGGGCCTGAGAGAGAGAGAGAGAGAGAGAGAGAGAGAGAGAGAGAGAGAGAGAGACTTTGGTTATGGTATAGTCATGTTGTTATTGTTGTTAATTTTTGTTGGTTATTTTCACCGTCAGTTTCATGTTATGTCCAGTTGCGGTGAAATTAATTTAGTGTTACCTTAATAATTTACCTGTACAGTACTGCTCTGATGTGTCGTGGTTGGTGGTAGTGATTGTGGTAGGGGGAGTGATTGTGGTAGGGCTAATGATTGTGGTAGGGGAGTGTTTGTGGTAGGGCTAATGATTGTGGTAGGGGCAGTGATTGTGGTAGGGCTAGTGATTGTGGTAGGGGAGTGATTGTGGTAGGAGCTAGTGATTGTGTAGGGGCAGTGATTCGTGATTGTGGTAGGGCTAATGATTGTGGTAGGGCAGTGATTGTGGTAGGGGCAGTGATTGTGGGGGAGTGGTTAGGGTAGGGCTAGTGATTGTGGTAGGATTGTGGTAGGGAGTGATTGTGGTAGGGGAGTGTTTGTGGTAGGAATAATGTTATTGGTAGGAATTGATTGTGGAAGGGCTAGTGATTGTGGTAGGGGCAGTGATTGTGGTAGGGCAGTGATTGTGGTAGGGCTAGTGATTGTGGTAGGGGAGTGATTGTGGTAGAAGTGATTGTGGTAGGGGCAGTGATTGTGGTAGGGCAGTGATTGTAGTAGGGGCAGTGATTGTGGTAGGGGAAGTGATTGTGGTAGGGCTAGTGATTGTGGTAGGGGGAGTGATTGTGGTAGGGCTAGTGATTGTGGTAGGAGCTCTCTGACATGCTAAGGTTTTAGTGGTGGGTGATCGGTGTTTGGCTCTTTTACAGTCAACCAAAAAACGACGGACAAACAACCAAAATCCGGCAACCCAAAATCCGGCAACCCAAAATCCGGCAACCTAAAATCCGGCAACCACATTTAAGACCGATCAGTCTACATCATCATTAGGTTAGGTTAGGTTAGGTTAGGAGGTGATGATAGCGTGTGTAGCGGTCATTCACAACTGGGTCACCTTGGGTCAATTCTTTCTTGTTTACGAAAAAAATATTCTTCCTTCATCACGGCATTCATTCGATCAATTCTTTCTCCCTTGTTGAGAAAAAAAGAATGACAAAAATACTGCCTTCATCACGGCATTGTGGAGTAATGGTGGGGGATAGTGGGTAAGGGGTAGGGGGTAGGGGGTAGGTGGATTGGTGGTGGGTAGAAGTGGGGGGGGGTGTAAGCTGCATCTGACCCACCAGTCAAGTCTTCAATAATAATAATAATAATATTAATAATATTAATAATAATAATAATAATAATAATAATAATCATAATAATAATAATAATAATAATAATAATAATAATAATAATAATAATAATTAACGGTTTATTGATAAAGTTCAGCAGCCCGAAAGCTCATAATATACATTGGACAAAAATGAGTTATTACATACAAAGACCTGGGGTGGGCGGGTCGTTTAACAAAAGCTTTAATGACTGAAAGAAGAAGGAACAATGATTGAACATACAAATTATTATAGTTTACAGTTGATGGCCCGGGCTGGGCTGGTCATGGAGACACCAGGTGGTGAGGTGTTCACGTGGTGTAGTAACTCGTCCTCGGGTGTTGATATGAAGGACCTCACGTGGTCATGGAGACACCGGGTGGTGAGGTGTTCACGTGGTGTAGTAACTCGTCCTCGGGTGTTGATATGAAGGACCTCACGTGGTCATGGAGACACCAGGTGGTGAGGTGTTCACGTGGTGTAGTAACTCGTCCTCGGGTGTTGATATGAAGGACCTCACGTGGTCATGGAGACACCGGGTGGTGAGGTGTTCACGTGGTGCAGTAACTCGTCCTCGTGTGTGTGTGTGTGTGTGTGTGTGTGTGTGTGTGTGTGTGTGTGTGTGTGTGTGTGTTGTCATAGTATAATGCATCTGTCTCCCTATATCTGTCTTGTCTGTCTCTCTGTCTTGCTCTATCTCCGTCTCCCGCCCTCTGTCTGTCTGTGTCTCTGTCTTGCTCTATCTCTGTCTCCCGCCCTCTGTCTGTCTGTCTCTCTGTCTTGCTCTATCTCTGTCTCCCGCCCTCTGTCTGTCTGTCTGGGCCCTGTAACCCTTAACTGTTTCTCTCCAAATGTACAGAAAAGTTTATTGTCCAGATGAAGGCTTGGAGCAAGGCTGGTTCTAGTGTACGTTGCTGGCTCCATACACACACACACACACACACGCTGTACACACACCTAATAACAACAACAACGTACACATAATAATAACAACAATAATGAGTAACTGGCAACTCTAACTACCACAAGAAAAACAATATAAAAAACCCCACTTATTCCTTATTCTTGGTGTAAGTTTAACAACCTCATAAATCAGGCGACACTCCTCAAACTACCTCATTTGCTAAACCACCTCGTTACGGCAACAAGGCATCGTTAGTCATTAGTTAAGGAGAATGACTCGGTATTAATACTCGGGAGTTGCAATTTAGATGCAAATCTTACCTTGGGGACGCTTACTGGCAAGGGGTAAGGGGGTAAGGGGAGGGGGGTAAGGGATGAGAAGGGTAAGGGGGGTGGAGGGGGGGTAAGGGGTAAGGGGGGGGGTAAGGGAGGGGATGGGGGTGGGAGGTAAGGGGCTATGGACAAGGGTGAGAGAGTGACGACAGTAAGTGAAATCTGTGTTGTAAAACCGTAGACTTTTGATTATGATGAGGTGACGCATTGTGACGCATCTTGTGACGTACTGATTGGATGGTGGTGCTGTGTGACGCATTGTGACTGGTGTGGTTTATCGACTAGCTGACACATGACAAACACACGATTTAACGCATGCATGCATCACAAACCTCATATTATTGATCCAAGCACGCACCAACGCACACACACACAAGGCCAACACATGTACGCATTTATCACACATACACACGCACATGAACCAACAAATATGTACACAAACGTTACCTAACTCACATTCACACACTGGTCTAGCGCACATACGCACACATCACTGACGCATAACGCATTTATTTACACGTACGCACACAACTCTCAAAGCCTTAACGCACTAACGCACATTATGTCTCCCAACAATATAGACGACGCAAAAATATGATAATAAGAAGGAGTACAAGGAGAAACAGGGGGAAGGAGGAGGATACGACACGGGTTGACAGCTCAGGAGGGAGTCACTATCTAAAAATGTCTCTCCTTCCCCCTTTTTACCCTTCGGAGTTTTCCCATCACTCATATTTTCCATTAAATTTCCCTCTCTCTCCTTCCCTCTCCCTCCCTCCTTCTCCCTCTCCCTCCCTTTCTCGGGTCTCTCGCGGTAAAATAAACCTTCCCTGGGGACTCTTAAGGCTCATTTTCCTCCTGCTGTGGGAGTGACGTGAAGGGAGTGGTGACAGGCTTTTAGAGAAGGTATGTGTGTCAGGTTCCGTGCCGTCTTGTCGCCCGGGTCTTCACAGAGCGTTGAAGAATACACATCTTTTTACGATACCCATTTCTTTAACTTATTTCTTCCCGTTTTATTTCTTTTACTGTATATAATTGATTCGTTATCCAGGGTGTAATTTTTTTTTCTTCTTCTTTCTTATGTTATCGTTATATTGCTCCTAGATAATGTTTCAAGTTTTTTTGTCTTATTAAAATTAAACTACATCTATTCTTATAATGTTAGTGTGCTGAATATTATACTGAGTGGATTCTGGTAGTTTATAGATGACGTGAAATTTAAACCCTACTATCAGCTTATTTCACCTGATGAACCCTAACTAACGCTTCCTGTGGGGTGGGGGGGTTAGGTTAGGTTATTGTTAGGGTGTTTATATAAGCTTTGGGGGCTATTCTTCGGGTAATACTCATTGTTTATATTATTTGACAAGCATTAAACAAAAAGTGCGGGAAAGAAACGGCGATAGATCAGTTGACCAAAAAGCCAGTGTACTGTTCTCCCATTTCGTCTTCCTATTCCCGTTTTTCATGAATAATTAACCTCTGTACACGTCAAATTAATATAAATCTTAATTATATATTGAAACTAACGAAACTTAAATAACAACGGAACGGAAATATCACCGTATGAAAAATTCTTCCCCACTAAAACACGCCAACATCAACTCCTTGTGTCTGACGGGGGAACACGGAACACCTCGCGTCACCCAGGTCGCGTTACACTCCTCACGTACCGGCCTGTTACTACTGGTGACAGTCCTCGTGTTGACACAGACCCACGCGGTGTTAAAACGTGGCCAGACGCGATAAAATTTCCTCTCAAACTCGTAGGAACATGTCTACTCTAGTTGAAGCTTATGTAGACTAGTTGGAACATGGCCAGACACGTTTAAATCTAGCTAGACTTACTATAACGTGGCCAGACGCATTGTAAAGGAACTACACACAAAGAGACATGGCTCAACATATGGCCAGACACTGAAACATAATTCAACGTGTGGCCAGACAGTGAAATATGGCCTAACATGTGGCCAGATACAGTGAAACGGTCCAACATGTGGCCAGACACAGTGAAACGGTCCAACATGTGGCCAGACACAGTGAAACATGGCCCAACATGTGGCCTCGTGGGTGACGCAGCAGCTTGACTTAATGATCTCAGCATCAGTATGGCCAGTGAGGAGAGGCGGTGCTGGTTAGAGCCCCGCCGCTACAGCACTCCCTCACTGGTTACATAACAATACAGTACTACTACATCAATACTTCGTAAATATAACTTAATTTCAATAGTAATATGAAAAATAATTTAATGTTAAACTCTCGAATATAAAGAAAATATACCGATGATTGGCGGCCCCTGAGGAGTTAGTGAGACAAACAACAAACAAATACAGTACATAAAACCTGGCGTGTGTCGGTGTGTGGCTCCGTTTTATCGGCCGGGGAGGATCACTCACAAGTTGTCTCAGCTTGTATCATCTGGCAGGAGACAGTTCCGGGTGGCGGAGCAGCTGTATCATACGTATCGGCATGTTTTATATGGCCTTTATCGGGACGCGGCCAGTAGGAAGTCTTATAAAGGAGAGGAGGATCGTTTAGGTCCGGAATATACAGTATAAGAGCCGCCGTCCTCTGATATTTGAGCAAGAGATATTTGCACGGGTCGGGTCACCCCTGCAGGCGGGTGGAAAACGACGGCATATTGCATGTACTCTAGATAGAGCCTTATATATATATATATATATATATATATATATATATATATATATATATATATATATATATATATATATATATATATATATATATATATATATAGGTCACGAGGTCACTGTTAAAGGTGAAGGTTAGAATATTTCACCTGTCAGACGGTCTAACTGTGTGTTAGTTGGGTGTTAAATACTTGTCATTATGTGTATAGTGTATGGTCGCTTATAGTGTTCATACATCAGTATACTATAGTGTAGGTAATAGTTGTAGTGGCGGGTTGTGAGTATTATTGTGTATATTAAATGGTATAATGTGTATACTGTAGGTTATGTATCTAAGCTACTGTGCCGAGTAGCAACCTTGTATATAAGCTACTGTGCCGAGTAGCAACCTTGTATATAAGCTACTGTGCCGAGTAGCAACCTTGTATATAAGCTACTGTGCCGAGTAGTATCTATGTATATAATTACGTGGCACACTGCACGTGTTATGTGGCACCATTGCCCCTCGGGGCAATGGTGCCACATAACACGTGCAGTGTATAAGGTACAGTGATATGTATAGTATACATTGACTTGTCTGTGGTGACTATACTGTATATTAACTGATGTATAGTGGCCTCGTTAACCACTTCGTTTAATGTACTGTCGTTAACCCTCTTAGCGCACCTGTCGTTAACCCTCTGTACAACGAACCTGTCGTTAACCCCATATTTAACGAGGCTGTTGTGTATATGCTGCGGCAGTATAATTCGTTATGGCCGTTATACAACCACCGACGAGCCGCTGTAATTGAAATTTCAAATTGAAAGACGTTAACGGTCATGTCAACGAACAGTATTATTATTATTATTATTATTATTATTATTATTATTATTATTATTATTATTATTATTATTACTATTATTATTATTATTATTATTATTATTATTATTATTATTATTATTATTATTATTATTATTATATGAATCATTACCAAGCCGTTGTACACTTTATTTTTATATTTTTTTTATATTTATGTAATCATTTGACCTTGGGGCTTGTATTTCTGGTATTTAATTTTGTATTTAATAAATCTTGTAAGGTTAAGATCACTTTAGCATCTTAATTCGTATCAGGTGAGGAATCATCACTATTTAACGTATAGTAATTTATTATAAAGGTTTGTCGTATTATTATTGTAATTGAATCCTCTTAATGTATAACAGATCAGTTGTTTAAGATCCTGTTAACTGTTTACTCCCGACCCTCATTTGTTTAGTGGTCGGGCTCGCTAATGTCCGCCGTGTCTTATATTTATCGTCTTGTTTCACAGTTGTTCGTGTCATTTAGCGAGATTTATACTGAGGGAAAAGTTTGCTCTTGGTCTTTTTCCGTCTTGGGGAATCACTGTTGAAGTCTTATTTTTACTTGTTAGTTAATTAAAAGATAAACGTTGAATTTAAAGAAAAACATTTATATTTAGCGAATCGATCATGATAGGTGAGGTGATATAGGTATTTCTTGAAGAGTCTAGTACTGGTACAGTGGGGTATGCTATAACGAATCTAATTGGTTCTAGAACCTTGTTCGTTATAGCATTCGTTCGTTATAGGATAAATCCGTTCCAGGCCCCCAAATATAACCACTTAACACTGAAAAATATAATATAAAATTGTAAAAATTTTAAAAAAGTGCATAAATATGCATCTAAACCCCTGAAATAAAGAATATCATTAATACTTGTATTACAAAAACAATAAATTAGTAAAAAAAAAAAAAATTTTTAAATAATGTTCGTTGTAGGAGTTTCGTTCGTTATAGCATTCTCAATTTTATAGGTAAAACCGTTCGTTATAGGAATATAGTCATGTAAAATAAGTAGTTCAACCTGTAGCATATTCTGTATTATGTAAAGGTGAGGGAGGGAGGTGGTAGGAAGGGGAGGAGGAAAGGAACGGAAGACATTGTGAGGAAATTGACGGGAACGTGTTGAGTTGACCCGGTACCTCCCCTCCACCCCCACGCCATAATGACCTGCCCACTGTATGATAATGAAGAGGGAATGACGTCGTTTGTATTCACTGCCGGTTGTCGATTTCAATTCCCGTCGTTTGGTCCTCCGCCAGGGTGTTCCTGATTACACCTCGTGCCAGCCAGCCCCCCCAAACACCCGCCAACACCACCACACGACTGACATCTAAAAAAATAAAATAAAAAAATAAATAAGTTGATGATGACGCGTGTCGGTGTATCAGCGTGGTGGGGAAGAGGCGGAGGAGGGAAGTTGGTGCGCATTTTATGGAGCGCCGCATATTGGCACTGACAACCTGTACCTGGGGAAAAATTGTGGCGGGACACACTAAGATATAAATCACGACTGTTGCCAGATGGAAATAGCTTTGGAGACATAAAACTGTCGAGAAATAAGGTTGTTTAAACACAGGTGTCGGGGAATTTAGTTACCAGCTGTACTAAGGGTCGAATGTAGTATATTTCCGAGTCATCCCCCAAGTACACCCAGCTGTGAAAGTGTACCTGGTGTTATTGTAGGTAAAATATAGACAGTTTAGTGTAGTGCCTCCCTGTGTAGTGAAGGCTGTAGCATACTGTACCGGGCGCTGTAGTCTGTCCTAAACTGACCGTCAGGCTTATGGTATCTACTTTAAGTTCTCAAATGTCAGTGCGTGTTGCTGGCTTGTGTGTGTGTTAGTTACAAGTAATATTAGTGTTTGTCAGCATCATCAGTACTTCAGACTACAGTATATCAAGTCCCAGTATAGTAATTTATTCTCAGTCCGTCTATCCATCCATCCTCCTGTCTGTCCATCTGTCTATTCATTCGTACGTTTAGAGACAGGAAACTTTTCTTTTAAGAGTCAGGAGGAAGTGGACAATTCGCTGATCATTCCTGCCTGACCTTTGTCCTTACAACCGTTTCACTTGTGATTAAAACAGGGAAACTCCATTTACTTTTATTTCTCTCTCTTCTTCTGGCGACCAATGAGCATCCTCGATATCCCCTGAGACGCGTGGATTCACTGACGTCATGGTAATAGAGGACCAATCACCACGTAGCGTACTGTGGATTAACTGACGTCATTGTAAGCAAGAACCAATCAACACCTATTTGTTCTATGGATTAACTGACGTCATGGTAATAGAGGACCAATCACCACGTAGCGTACTGTGGATTAACTGACGTCATTGTAAGCAAGAACCAATCAACACCTATTTGTTCTATGGATTAACTGACGTCATGGTAAACGAGGACCAATCATCACGTACATGACCTTATATGATTGGAAAAGAAATGGAAAAGAAATGTAAAAAAAAAAGAAGAAAACCAAGAAGTGAACTGTAGTAAATAGGTTAGTTTAGATTAGGGTCAATCCATTTTATTGTCACCTTGTTGTTAACCTTATAAATACTATATTATTTTTCCCCTCGCTGATGGTAAAAGAATGAGTCTAGTTCTTACAAAGTTTCTGTACAATTTAATAATGTAATTTTTGGTGTCGTAGTTTAAATGAACCAATAAAATTCGTTCTCCATCTTCGGCTATGGGAAAAAATAATGTTCAAATCTTAGAAAAATATGATTTTATTTATTTATTTTACGTATTAGGTCAAGTGATCTATGAAGAAAACATAACCTACGATACAACGAGAATCCATATTATGTGTCGTGGGTCAAGAGTCACATGGGTCTTATATCTCCATTTAGGAGGAATGTTATCTTGCAGTTATTATAGAATCCGGCTCTTGAAATTAATGAACTTGTTGGAGTCATTTATCGTCGTGTACACAGATGGCGCCTTGTGGTTTTTGGCTGGAGATGTTTGTATATGTCTGTGAGGACGCTTCATGGGGCAGCCAGTGTCACTCGGTCTGAGGACGCTTCATGGGGCAGCCAGTGTCACTCGGTCTGAGGACGCTTCATGGGGCAGCCAGTGTCACTCGGTCTGAGGACGCTTCATGGGGCAGCCAGTGTCACTCGGTCTGAGGACGCTTCATGGGTCAGCCAGTGTCACTCGGTCTGAGGACGCTTCATGGGGCAGCCAGTCACTCGGTCTGAGGATCGCTTCATGGGGGCAGCCAGTGTCACCCGGTCTGAGGACGCTTCATGGGGCAGCCAGTGTCACCGGTCTGAGGACGCTTCATGGGGCAGCCAGTGTCACTCGGTCTGAGGACGCTTCATGGGTCAGCCAGTGTCACTCTCGGTCTGAGGACGCTTCATGGGGGGCAGCCAGTATCACTTTGTCCGAGGACGCTTCATATGGGGCAGCCAGTCACTCGGTCTGAGACGCTTCCATGGGGGCAGCCAGTATCACTCGGTCTGAGGACGCTTCATGGGGGCAGCCAGTGTCACTCGGTCTGGAGGATCGGCCCATGGGCAGCCAGTGTCACTCGGTCTGAGGACGCTTCATGGGGCAGCCAGTATCACTCGGTCTGGAGGACGCCTATGGGGGCAGCCAGTGTCACTCGGTCTGAGGACGCTTCATAAGCAGCCAGTCACTCGGTCTGGAGGATCGCTTCATGGGGCAGCCAGTGTCACTTCGGTTCAGAGGATCGCTTCCATGGGGGCAGCGCCAGTGTCACTCGGTCTGAGGACGCTTCATGGGGCAGCCAGTGTCACTTCGGTCTGAGGACGCTTGCCATGGGGCAGCCAGTGTCACTCGGTCTGAGGACGCTTCATGGGCAGCCAGTATCACCTTTTGGTTCGAGGACGCTTCATGGGGCAGCCAGTGTCACTCGGTCTGAGGACGCTTCATGGGGCAGCCAGTGTCACTCGGTCTGAGGACGCTTCATGGGGCAGCCAGTGTCACTCGGTCTGAGGACGCTTCATGGGGCAGCCAGTGTCACTCGGTCTGGCCGTGTTTCACTTATGAACGCTCAGTTTACTTATTGATTTTTGATATATTTCACATAATAATACTGGTGGTTAGATGAACTATGTCCCGTTTAGTTTTACACATATTAACACTAATGGTTATATATAATGTTATATATCTTTATGCCAAGTCAACAATGAAAAATGAGCGCTTAATGTTTACCCTTGTTGAGCCGCACGTCTCTTGTCCATATATACGTTTGGTCTGTGACTAGTGGCCCAGGAAACCTCCCCGTCAGGCACAGGAACCTGACCAGGACACAACATCCAAAGTAGGTCACTGTGACCCTTCATTGAACCTTGGTTAAGTATGTAGTTAACCTATGTTAAGCTCACTACGTCTGTGGAGTGACCGGATATACCCAACATTATTATTATTATTATTATTATTATTATACTAATTACTTTCGTCAATTAACCCTTGAAAACATAAGTTAACATGGATTATATTTTAGGGTTTATTTATCTAACATGCCGAGATGTCTTTATATATTACTTAAAACAGTTGAGGATACGTTTGTAATTTAATATAGGGTATATGAGTTCGAGATGAGAATAATTATGATATTTTCATTTGTAATAACATCATCAATTGTTTTAGTCAATGTAAGAGGTAAATGGAGCGTGTTTATATAACTAATATTGGTGGGGATAAAAGCCTTGTTGAAATACTCGGGTGTAATGGAGTGACAGGAGCCAGGTCAGGTGTGTTTAGTTGACTGGCTCAGTTTTGTTGGCTGCCATATGGTGAGTGTGTGTGTGTGTGTGTGTGTGTGTGTGTGTGTGTGTGTGTGTGTGTGTGTGTGTGTGTGTGTGTGTGTGTGTGTGTGTGTGTGTGTGTGTGTGTGTCAGCCTTCAAGGACATGGCACTAAGACAAACTCGATTCTCTAAGATGAGTTGAGGGACACGTTCTACAGTATGTATGTATGTATGTATGTATGTATGTATGTATGTATGAATGTATGTATGTATGTATGTATGTATGTATGTATGAATGTATGTATGTATGTATGTATGTAATGTGTATCTATGCCTCACTAAGATAGGTCATACACAAGACAATAAACTGATCTACATTAATAGAGGTGCAAGACACTACTGGAACTTAATATCACTTGAAGATTAACGTAACCCAACCCAACCCTTCAGGACTTTTAAATCATGTTTAAATTCTGAGTCAGATCCACAGAAAACGGATTAGGTCAACATAAAACGGATTAGGTCAATAGAAAACGGATTGGGTCCATAGAAAACGGATTGGGTCCATAGAAAACGGATTAGGTCCACAGAAAACGGATTAGGTCCACAGAAAACGGATTAAGTCCACAGAAAACGGATTAGGTCCACAAAATGGATTAGGTCCACAGAAAACAGATTAGGTCAACAGACAACGGATTAGGTCAACAGACAACGGATTAGGTCCATAGAAAACGAACCACAGCCGCTCTGGTTAATCAAACAAGCAACTTCCCATTAAACGAACCGCGGGAGTGTTTGTACGGCAGCACATTTGTCACTTTGGACACTTCCAATGGTGCTATTATTCATCCTCTTGGTGACGAGCCTTACATTGTAGCTCTCTCTCTTTTTTTACTTTTTCTTTTTTTAGTTTCTTTTATTTGTCTGTCTCTGTCTGTCTGTCTCTCAAGGGACAGCTGTGGTGGGTGGTCTCTCAAGGGACAGCTGTGACAGCTGGGTGGTGCCTATGGGACAGCTGTGGTGGGTGGCACTCAAGGACAGCTGTGGTGGTGGTGCTCAAGGACAGCTGTGGTGGGTGGTACTCAAGGGACAGCACACGACAGCGTGTGGGTGGTGGACAGCTGTGGTGGGTGGTGCTGGACAAGGGACAGCTGTGGTGGGTGGTACTCACGGGACAGCTGTGGGTGGTGAGGACAGCTGTGTGGGGTGGCACTGACAGCTGTGGTGGTGGACCTCAAGGGACAGCTGTAATGGGTGGTGCTCACGGGACAGCTGTGGTGGGTGGCACTCACAGGGACAGCTGGACAGCTGTGGGTGGTGCTCACGGGACAGCTGTGGTGGGTGGTGCTACTCACAGTGGACAGACAGCTGTGGTGTGGTGCTCAAAGGACAGCTGTGGTGGGTGGTACCAAGGACAGCTGTAATGGGTGGTGCCTACGGGACAGCAGGTGCCTGTGACAGCTGTTATCTTGGTATCGTATTGTTATAATTGTAATTATTGCCAATGTATGGATCAATTGTGGAGTTCCGTGTGTTTATCAAAGAAAGTGACTATTATTATTATTATTATTATCATTATTATTATTCAGTCACTTCCACACACCAAGACTTGTGATGTCCAGATTCATGTCAGAAGTAGACAGGCATACACTCGCTCAGTTCGCTGGGAAAATCCAATGTGAGTAGGTGACGTGGCCCTCCCCGGTGCCAGACGTGTTCCTCCCCCGGTGCCAGATGACGGTGTTCACCTCAGGCGACAGGTGGCCCCCGTGTGGCACTCTGAATAAATGGCTCGGCCTGACACCAGCTTTTTTCTGGTGTGTGGGGGGGAGGGGGGGGGGGCAGAAAAATTAATGTGCAAACCTCATGTGTCAGGTTGTCATGATAATGGTGGTGGTAGTGATGATGATAATGATGGTGATGATGATGATGATAATGATGGTAGCGGTAATGATGATGATAATGATGGTAGTGATGATGATGATGATAATGATGGTAGCGGTAATGATGATGATAATGATGGTAGTGATGATGATGATGATAATGATGGTAGTGATGATGATGGTGATAATGATGGTAGCGGTAATGATGATGATAATGGTGGTAGTGATGATGATGATGATAATGATGGGAGCGGTAATGATGATGTTTAAACTTCAATGTTAAGAAATTCACAAATGTTCTTAACTTAAACACTACACTTATTTCCTGAACATAAACCAACATGATATAAAAATATATACAATAAATAAATAATATAAATGTCACAAAAAATACGTAAATAAATGTTTATCTATAATACCTACAAAGAGTCAACAATGTTTGAGGATCCTACAAGAAACAAGAAAATATTTAGAAAGTTATTGTAAGTATGACGTCTTTCATTATTTTATTTCTGAATTTATCTTAAAAACTCTCTCTTTTAATATATTTTGTTCTTTACTTTAACCATCTCTTTATCTCTCTCTCAGGCCAAGCTGGAGACGAAGGCGCTGAAGGCTAAGAGACCAGGGTTCTCAGAGGAACGCTACAACGAAACATCTTACTATATAGAAAACGGTAAGGTGGACTGTCTTAATCTTGAGTGATTGTATACTAGAACCTAATCTAACCTAATCTGACCTAACCTAACCTAACCTAACCTGACCCAACCTAACCTAATCTGACCTAACCTAACCTAATCTGACCCAACCTAACCTAATCTGACCTAACCTAACCTAATCTGACCTAACCTAACCTAATCTGACCTAACCTAACCTAATCTGACCTAACCTAACCTAATCTGACCCAACCTAACCTAATCTGACCTAACCTAACCTAATCTGACCTAACCTAACCTAATCTGACCTAACCTAACCTAATCTGACCTGACCTGACCTAACCTAACCTAACCTAATCTAACCTTCACCTAAATATTATTAATGGATATAGGTTAGGTTAGGTAGGTTAGTTTGATTCATTTTATTAACGATTAATTATATAATGTGATTAACTACCCTAACGTTACCTGGCTCAATTAAGGTCAAGTTAGGTTAGGTTGGGTTAGGTGAAGTTAGGTTGGCCCTTACGGTGATAATCTTTCAGGTGAAATAAACTAAGGGTGTCTCTAATCTACAGGTGAAATAAACTAAGGGTGTCTCTAATCTACAGGTGAAATAAACTAAGGGGTGTCTCTAATCTACAGGTGAAATAAACTAAGGGGTGTCTCTAATCTACAGGTGAAATAAACTAAGGTGTCTCTAATCTACAGGTGAAAACTAAGGGGTGTCTTCTAATCTACAGGTGAAATAAAATCATAAGGTTCTAATCTACAGGTGAAATAAACTAAGGTGTGTCTTTAATTCACAGGTGAAATAAACTAAGGGTGTCTAATCCACAGATGAAATAAAACTACAAGTGTCTTCTAATCCACAGATGAAATAAACTATGTGTCTAATCCACAGATGAAATAAACTAAGGTGTCTCTCTTAATCTATACAGATGAAATAAACTAAGTGCCCTAATTCACAGGTGAAATAACCAGGTGTCTAAATCCACAGATGAAATAAACTAAGGTGTTCTCTAATCTACAGGTGAATGAACTAAGGGGTGTTCCAGAATCCACAGATGAAATAAAACTAAGGGGTGTCAATCCACAGATGAAATAAAACTAAGGGGTGTCTCTAATTCACAGATGAACAACTAAGGGTGTCTTCTAATCTACAGGTGAAATAAACCAAGGGGTGTCTGTCTTAATCACAGGTGAAATAAACTAAGGGTGTTCTAATTCACAGGTGAAATAAACTAAGGGGTGTCTAATCTACAGATGAAATAAACTAAGGGGTGTCTCTAATCTACAGGTGAAATAAACTAAGGGGTGTCTCTAATCTACAGGTGAAATAAACTAGGTGTCTCTAATCTACAGGTGAAATAAACTAAGGGGTGTCTAATCTACAGATGAAATAAACTAAGGGGTGTCTCTAATCTACAGGTGAAATAAACTAAGGGGTGTCTCTAATCTACAGGTGAAATAAACTAAGGGGTGTCTAATCTACAGATGAAATAAACTAAGGGGTGTCTAATCTACAGATGAAATAAACTAAGGGGTGTCTCTAATCTACAGGTGAAATAAACTAAGGGGTGTCTCTAATCTACAGGTGAAATAAACTAAGGGGTCTCTAATCTACAGGTGAAATAAACTAGGTGTCTCTAATCTACAGGTGAAATAAACTAAGGGGTGTCTCTAATCTACAGGTGAAATAAACTAAGGGGTGTCTAATCTACAGGTAATCAGTACTCCTCACAATTCAGTCACCCACAGCTTCACCACGTATAAACACTGCGATGACAGATAGACAGACAGATAGATAGATAGATAGATAGATAGATAGACCCGCACAGGTTAACATACTAGGTGTTAACGACCCTTTAGTTAGCCAGTTGTACGTGGTGAGTGTCCTTGGTATGTTAATGTACGTGGTGAGTGTCCTGAGTATGTGTGTACGTGGTGAGATAATATGACTGTGTACGTGGTGATATAACAGTGTGTGTAAGTACTTAGTGTCATGTGTGTGTCATATGAAGCGGGGTTAAGGGGCATGTCAGGGTATGACCTGACCTGACCTGACCTGACCTGACTTGACCTAATGACAAGGGAGAAGTTACCTAATGGAATATCTTCGTTAATTATAATGATTGATAACAGTGAGGTTACATATAACTAGTATACTTGATATTTCATTATGTAATTATGTTAAGCTGTGTGTTATATACTCTGTTGTGAACGGTATTGTATTTAAGGTGAGTAAAAGAGCTAAATGCCGTTTGGGTAATACTGTAGATACAAGTCACCTCACTTTACAGCAACTTTAGGAAGGTTTTATGTATTAGATAATTTCTGTCTTGCCTCTAGAAGTCTAAAATCTATACAATTTTGGAGTGATTGCAACTTTCTTTACTCTAGGTTTCCCTAGTTTTTGGACAACACCAGTTTGCGTTATTCCTGTTGACAATAAAGTAAAATAATAAGATACCATAACCAACCAACCTAACTAACCTTAAATAATGCACTCATATCCCAAGAATGGCAGGTTAGGTTAGGTTAGGTTAGGTTAGGTTAGGTTAGGTTAGGTTAGGTTAGGTTAGGCTAGGCTAGGCTAGGCTAGGCTAGGCTAGGCTAGGGAGGTTTGGTTGGTTTATCATATATGTACAATAAACATCTCTACCCCTGGGGAAGAAGAGGCACTACTCGGGAATGAGTATGGAACACCAGCAAGGTAAATTCGCCTCTCTGTCTGACAACTACCACTCTCCTTCAGTGTGTTCCCTGGTGGTAATATCTCTCCCTTCCCTCCCTCTCCTCTTTCTACAGGTTTGAGGAAGGTGTATCCGTACTACTTCACCTTCACCACCTTCACCAAGGGCCGCTGGGTGGGAGAGAAAATCCTCGACGTCTTCGCCAAGGAGTTCCGAGCACACCCAGCCGAGGAGTATGTGAGTATTTACCTTATTGAGGGTGAGCTTATGAGGGTGAAGGTCCAGCTCCAGGTAGTCCTCACCAAAGACATTTTCAGTACAGTATTAATGCATTTATTCTTATTTTGATTATGAGACATAGCTGAATCAAATACTGTACTTTTATAAGATTATTTTCTTCCCTGACCACCTGTCCTAAAGCAGTTATAGGTATATTATTTTTATGTTCACCCAAAGAACAAAATTCTTCATTGGAAAACTAATAAAGCTAATTAAATGGTTTACCCCTTCACTATGAGGAACAACACTTTTAATGTTATATTCAGTTCAGAGACGACACTGTACATAAGGGGTTAATATACTTGTCTACACCCAGGGAACAATACTGTACACCTTTAATTAAGATAATCACCTATGGAGTCTGGTTGAGATATTAACACTAAATGCATCATTCTTCCTAGGAGCTAAATTACTCACTTAACATTCTAATTAAGAGTTTAATTCTTTACATATATTGCTTTCTGAACCACAAAAGAACAGTATATTAATATTTAGAATAATCACGTGTTAACCATGAGACATTCTTTGCAAAAATCTCTTCAAAATATTAACTTGTGTCTGTCCCATAGGAGCGGTGCATCAAGAGCGGAACACTGACTGTCAATTATGAAAAGGTGGACACAGACTACCGCCTCAAGCACAACGACCTGCTGGCCAACATCGTGCACAGGTACCCAACCTCGCCCCCTCAGGCCGTCTGCTGCTACCTGTTACCTCATCTGACTTAGTGGGGCTAAATTAGTCCCCAGAACCTGACCCGAGTTTTTATGCCAAAACTATAGATTTGATTAGGTTAGGTCAGGTCAGCTTCTAGGTCCAAGGACTAATAAATACTACACTAGGCAAGACATATACATTCAGCTCCCTTGGGTTAGCTTACATGAAATTACTCTGGGTTAGGTTCAATTAAGTTAGGCTGGGGTAGCTTTCAACAGGTTAGACTGGGTTAGGTTAGGTTAAACTAAGCTTGGTTAGGTTAGGTTAAACTAAGCTTGGTTATGTTAGGTTTGTTTGGTAAGGTTTTAAGTAAGAAGGTGGTGGAGAGTGAGGGAAAACAATTATCGTACTGACAAAAAGAAAAATGTTTCAGATACTCCATGACTCGAGGAAAAAAAAATGATAGCTCAGTCTTTAATGAACTTTGTGCATTAGAGAAGAACAATTGAAGACCTTGGTTTATATAAGTTGATATAGCTTAAAAGATATTAGGTTTGGTTAAGAGCTGATCAGTGACAGAAAGGATAAAAGTACAGTAGAAGATTATGATAATTTTGAGTTTGAGGAAAAAAAATGTTAATTGTTATAAGATAGATGAGCAGATATTGTTACAAAGTGAGATACAGTATAAATACACTTCCTTTACTTCTAGTTATACTGGTTATTGGTAGTTAAATAGCTCATGGTATAATCACAGTGTAGATGCATGTATGTGAAACTGCTAGTAGATGACACAGTGCCTCTCTCCATGGCTACTTGGGTTCAATCCCAGGGAAGATGTGAGAAGAGTGTTATCCTATGTCATTTAACTGACTCTCATAGGGTAACTTTAGGCACTCCTGTGTTAACACTGACCCAGGCAGGACAAACTCATCTGACACAATACAAGGGGAGGGAGGGGGGTTAATTAAGCAAACTACTTTCAATACTTCCTTTCCAATGACAAATTTAGAAGCAAAATAGCATAATTATTTTTTTTGCCAGGGTTAGCATTGAATTCATAGCCTTTATCAAGAATAAGATACAGTATTGTCTTAGGATCTGATTACATACCATTAAAGTTCTTATATAACCATTTGTGTATTAGATTAAGTTGTTTATGTGTTTCTGCTCATCTATCGGGCTAAGAGGGTCCCTGCTACCCCACCTAGATGGGAGAGAAGTTACGTGATGAGAGTAACACAAAATGATAATATATAATGTGGTCAGTGTTAAGAAAAACATTACACCAAATAGCACTGCTCTTATTTAATTTGAAATTGTTTTGACATGAACTACAATAGTCAAACCATACCTATTGTTTCAGGAAGCTATTATTTACCTTATGCATATAGTCTGAATAAAAAACAAATTGATAGTTGCTATTTGTTGTACATTTTTCTAACATTGACAATTGTGTTGTTGCTTACTCATAGTTGGGGGAATTTTGTGAGATAGTCAGTGTAATCATATTGTGAGATAGTCGGTGTAATCATATTGTGAGATAGTCAGTGTAATCATATTGTGAGATAGTGTAATCATATTGTGAGATAGTTAGTGTAATCATATTGTGAGATAGTCAGTGTAATCATATTGTGAGATAGTCAGTGTAATCATATTGTGAGATAGTCAGTGTAATCATATTGTGAGATAGTCAGTGTAATCATATTGTGATATAGTCAGTGTAATCATATTGTGAGATAGTCAGTGTAATCATATTGTGAGATAGTCAGTGTAATTATATTGTGAGATAGTCAGTGTAATCATATTGTGAGATAGTCAGTGTAATCATATTGTGAGATAGTCAGTGTAATCATATTGTGAGATAGTCAGTGTAATTATATTGTGAGATAGTCAGTGTAATCATATTGTGAGATAGTCAGTGTAATCATATTGTGATATAGTCAGTGTAATCATATTGTGAGATAGTCAGTGTAATCATATTGTGAGATAGTCAGTGTAATCATATTTTAATTAATTTTTGGGTCTGCTTATAAGAGCAGGCAATACAGTATTAGACATTATAATGATGAGTGAGAAGATTCTGGTTAGTGAGTGAAAACTGAATTGTTTTTTTGTTTTTTTAAATATACTTGAATTTGTTTTGACAAGAGAGAGGTGTGTGTGTGCGTGCGTGTGTACATATATATGAGTAGGTGTCACTGATGTTAGCTTTCATGTCTGGTTGATGTCATGTGCACAAGATACAGTTAGGTGGGGAGAAGACATGAATGGGTAAAAGGGGAGGTCATACCACACCCACCACCTCCGTGTGGGCGTGTGTGGTTGAGCTGCAGGTGTGAGCGTCGTTGGTTTCAGGCACGAGGTCCCCGTGACGGCTGAGCAGATTCCAATCGTGCACGTGGACGAAGACTTGGTAGTGGTGGACAAGCCTGCCTCCATCCCTGTAAGTCGTCAACATACTCGCCCACCACTGCTGCCGTATAGATCTAGACCACTTACTCCCACGCCCCACATCTCACCTCACGGTCTCAAGGGTCGTCATGTGTCTCAATCAGGTTTATTGCCTGGGACACAGAATTTAAATTGAGCATAGTTGGATGGCGGTTTCTTAAAATTTTAAATAATTGACTGGAAATTTAGTCTATTTAGTAGATAAATAATTAATAGTAGGTAATGTGAGGTGAGGTACTAGTGGGTGCCGAATCCCAACCAGCACTTCGCTCAGTCCCAGATCCTCTATGTCGTCCCTGCAGCAAAGTTCCCTCTTCCCCTTGCAGCATAGACCTCCTCTGCAGCAAAGCCCCCAACTTGTGCATCATTTACCCACTATACACCCGCACACATGCATGTTCCTTCACCCAGAGGCAATCGGACTTTTTTCTGCCTGCTTCAAAAATATTTTTGTGGCCATGGAATTCCTATCACAACCTTTTTAAGAACCCTGGACTATCATGGTCAGAGTATATTTTGAAGGGGTTAGTTAAGTTTAACTGTATGCAGATCTTGATGATTCTCAGCTTGAAAGTTCTGAGACATGTATGATATTAATGTCTATTAACCAAGATTTGCTAAACAGGTCAACAGAGTTAAAAAAAAAATAGACTTCATTGCAAACTCAATGGTCCCAAAAGTTGTTTGTCAAGTTTAATGAACTTATTTAACATGACATCATTATTGGATCTGGGTCTTCGAGCGAGGTGGCGAGGGGGCACGGCGAGGGACCCTCCCCTCCCGTTGTTGCTAAACTTGTGTTTTCAGAGTGTTGGTGGCCGTCGCAGATTAACTGGATGTGTGTTGCAGTCGTCAATAGCTCGCGTTATGCATTCACAATAATAGATCAGTGCCTATGTTTTCTAATATATTGTTAATATAGATGCTAAACGCAGTCGTGTTGTGATTGCTATTGCAGACATGAGACGCCGGTGTTAGCGCGAAACATTGCAATATTACATTTAGATGAGGATTTGGTCGTTCTCGACAAGCCATGTTCCCTGCCGGTGAGTAGTAGCGGCGAGCTTTAACCCGGCTACCTAGCTAGCTGCCTGCCTAGTGTAGCAGGGGTGGGTGTGCAGGACCCCCACCCCCGGCATGGTGTGGTCAGCACTTTCCAGGCCACGGGGTATCCAGGCACTCGTGCGTTTGCCACCTTGCTGTCCGCATAATGAGCACAACGCTCTCAGCGGCACCCCAAGTCTTCGACAGCTCCACAACGTCCTACAGAGCATAGACGTTCTAACAGCGCAGCCGTCCCTATGATGGCGTAACAGACTAAACCGTGTGAAATATACCCCCCCCCCATAAATGGCTCAGGCGTGCACTCATCAAATTCACTGATCGTTTACAAGTTATCGCGTCAGCTTTTAACTAAATACATAAATAAATTAATGAGAAGTTCCATTTCTAAAGCATTTTATACATTCTTACATCCACCTTGGCAACAGCCTCCACCACAATAACCTATAGTATATATTTATATATACATTTATTTATTGTATATGCATATCACCTTCCCTTGCTCCTCCACCCCCCGTCCCCTTACACATCCTACGCTTCACTTTTTAGATTTCTATTTATATTGTATTGCCGTGCCTTAGCTTTCAATATTGGTCATCCTCTGTAAGTTCACATGCGTGAATTTGGCCCTTGTTTTATTTTACTCCCGATCCCTGTATTCCCTGAAGGAGCTGTTAGTTGGACCCTTATGTCATGGAGCTGTTCCCAGTCATTCCTGAAAATTTTATGTTACTGACTTGTGATGCATCAGCCAACCCAGATAGCCTTGAAACCTCCCTTCTTGAATTGGATCCTCTGCACCACCATTGTTACAACCTCCTGGTTCCTGGCACACATGCGATTGGCTGCCCGACCCCAATTTTGGCCCTTTATTTTTATTTTATATTTTTTAATCCGTCACATGGCTATAGCATGATTATATAACCTTTGTATTTTAGGTACCATGGCAGTATATACCGGTACTTGCACCCTTGATTTGCTGTTTATTTTATGTTTGTTTCAGAACTGTTTCCCAGAGTGGACCTGGCCCAACATGGCAAGCCAAGGAACCATAAATATTTTTATTTTTTTTTCAAATTCCAATGATTTTCCCTCATTTTGTTGTATTGTATATTGTTTTCTAAATAAGATGATAACTTGCGTTCTCCCTGGCACGAGTGATCATTAAATAGTTTTTCCTATTATCTCTTGAATCCTTTCTATTTAAATTCCTGGTTTTTTGTAGATTTGCACAGTTGCACCTGTTTGTTGTGTGAATTGCAGGTTTTGTAGTTTTGGTCCCTTTACCCTTATATACTGTACTCTAAAACACTGCCAAGTTGCAAGCTACACAGAACCAACTGGTGGATAGGACCAACCTCATTCTGAATGTTGCAGACAACTTATTTACTTGGTCAAGACACACAGCAGTTCACTTTCTATATAATTTGACCAAGACGTTCAAAATTAACTCACTTGATTGTGTGAGCGAAAAGATTAAGATTATTTTCACCCGAATATATAACATTGATGAAGCAGTTCATTGATATTTTTTTTTCCTATCTCTTGTCTTTTTTCCATAAGTGTTGAATCGCTTATTCTGGTATATGATAATCACTGGTAATCATCATGCTTCTCATCAGAATAATATTGTCATCACTTTCATAATCGATGGTATGTAAAGTATTCTTCTCATCTGTGCTCATCTGATGTGTCAGTTTGGACAACCAGGCGTACGTTGGCGATGAAGATGGTCTTCTGATGGCTGCACATAGGCCACATCTTCATCAGCTGAATGTCTTAAGAAAGTTCGCAGCCACTTACACCACACCTGCTTACCCTCACCTTCCTACCCTCACCCTCCTACCCACACCCTCCTACCCACACCTTCTTACCCACACCCTCCTACCCTCATCTTACCTACCCTCACCCTCCTACCCACACCCTCCTACCCACCCCTTCCTACCCACACCCTCCTACCCTCACCTTCCTACCCACACCCATCTACCCTCACCCTTCTACATTCATCCATCTACCCTCACCCTTCTACATTCATCCACCAACCCTCACCTACCTACTCTCACCCTCCTACCCACATCCGCCCTTACCCGCTTGTCTAAACCTATCCTGACAGTGAATAGTTTACGTTCTGCGAGTACAGTACTGTAATTCTCTCCTGGTTCATCCACTTTCACTCTTATCTGTCTCTTCCACACTCAGCCGTATCCACCTAATCTACAGTCAGCCATATCCACCACAGTTGGCCTTATTACACCACAGTCAGCTTTATCCACCTCATGTACAGTCAGCTATATCCACCACGGCCAACATTATCCACCACAGCCAACATTATTCATCACAGCCAACATAATCCACCACAGCCAACATTATCCACCATAGCCAACATTATCCACCACAGCCAACATTATCCACCATAGCCAACATTATCCACCATAGCCAACATTATCCACCACAGCTAACATAATCCACCACAGCCAACATAATCCACCATAGCCAACATTATCCACCATAGCCAACATAATCCACCACAGCCAACATTATCCACCACAGCCAACATAATCCACCACAGCTAACATTATCCACCACAGCTAACATAATCCACCACAGCCAACATTATCCACCATAGCCCAACATTATCCACCACAGCCAACATTATCCATCACAGCCAACATTATCCACCACAGCCAACATTATCCACCATAGCCAACATTATCCACCACAGCTAACATAATCCACCACAGCCAATTTTATCCACCACAGCCAACATTCACCACAGCCAACATTATCCACCAGTCAACATTATCCACCACAGCCAACATTATCCAACAGTCAACATTATCCACCACAGCCATTATCCACCACAGCCAACATTATCCACCAGTCAACATTATCCACCACAGCCAACATTATCCACCACAGCCAACATTTTCCACCACAGCCAACATTTTCCACCAAAGTCAACATTATCCACCACAGCCAACATTATCCACCAGTTAACATTATCCACCACAGCCAACATTATCCACCACAGCCAACATTATCCACCACAGCCAACATTTTCCACCAAAGTCAACATTATCCACCACAGCCAACATTATCCACCACAGCCAACATTATCCACCAGTTAACATTATCCACCACAGCCAACATTATCCACCACAGCCAACATTATCCACCACAGCCAACATTATCCACCAGTTAACATTATCCACCAGTTAACATTATCCACCACAGCTAACAAAGTTAACAGTACTGTACCATTCCCTCAGCTTCATGCTCTTCACTGTTGTTGTCATTGATGTTAACCACAGCTAATCTCGGCACTGTACTGTACTGTAGCCGTCATCACCACTCATCATCGTCCCTGCTTCACCCTTTGTGACCTCAGCTCGGTTTGGCTGACTCAAATTTTGACCCCACAGGGCTGATGGGCTTCATGACCTGAAAGATATGAACAGTAAGTAAGGTCAGTTAGTCTTTAAAGGCAACTTTTCCTGGCATACTAATGACAAGAGAGCTTGTTTCATCCAGCTCTTCTGTACTGTACTTCTCCCCACAAGAAAGGGCTTTTTCTGCCACCCGATTGCCGTTGATATAAGAATTAACTTTTATTCTGTCTAAATCCTCAATAAAAGATTTTTGAAATCTGAGGACCTCTAAATTGCTTCTGTCACTAGGATTTAAGTGCCCACAGACGTCTGCGTGACCCGACCTGACCTTCTCTTCTTGGTGTCGCATGGGTAAACACGTTACCAAGTTTTTAGACTCACATATTGTTAGTATGATGCGGCATGTACATGTGCAACAGTTTAGAGGTCAGCCTTCTTGCAGCAATAACTGAGAACAAACCTTGTCTCAGCATCTAATCAAGACTTTTAACTAAATAAACACTTCTCATCACAAGAGTGAGCTCTGTTAACACACAACAACTACTGTAAGATAGTCAGCACACCACAGTCACTCAGTAACTCTAAAGGAAAAACTCCACTAGTAGTTTAATTGACATTTGTTTAAGTTATTTCTCTTCTCTTTTTTTTTTCCTTTATGGTGAAAGCAGTATGTCCACTCAGTAATGTATCACGGCGCCTGGTTAGCACAGACTGACACTAGAGACCCCCCATGACATCATCCATCATCCCTGTGTAAGTTGCTCATTCCTCTGCTGCTGTACTGTACTTACTCTGGCGTGTCTGTTTACTGTAGCTTCACTGCTCTGGAACTATTGTGTCTGTCTTCACTTACTTTAATTTACAAATATCTCTCTTTCTTTCTTTTTCAGTCATGTGTTTGTTGATTACTGTATCAGATTTTGATGGTAGCGGGTCCTCCTTATTTCTCATTTTATCTGTTTACCCAATGATATGTATTTATCTTACTCCGTACTTTTCTTACATCTCCAACTGTGGTCATTTTTTCCCTCTACTGAATTTGCCATGTTTTTTGTCATCTGTCTGGCACTGTCTTTTTTATATATTTATGTCACTATTCATATAATGATGTGTGTGGCTCTTATTCATTCATCGTTTGAGCTTCCTCCTTATTTCTCCTCTAAAGCTCTCCATCTGCCAAAAGTATCTAACCCATGTCACATTTTTTATAATAACTAAGAAGCCTGTAATCATCACACACCTAACATTTGAATTAAAGGAATTACAATCCTTGCTCCGGGTTGAGTACATACGACCTACACGTCATGGAGTTTCTGAGTGTCAGTTCTTAAGTAACTCACTGAAATCAACTTTGTAATACTATATGAGATTGACTAGAAATAAATAATTTGAACTATTTTTTTTTTTCTCACACAGTAAGAGAAATGATCTATACAATGATGGTAGTACAGTGTGAGATACTTAAGAGTTGAGACCATGTTTGTACTTGGTCATGACTGCCCCAGCACCACAACATAGGAGCTGTGCCAATGTACACCTCATAGCACCCCTGAGATGATATAAACAGATCACTAAAGCAACATTTTCCTGGAGACAGAATGTTTTGTGTTCTTCTCTGCATATTAATTCTTCATTAGTCAAACTAACATTGTATTTTTAATATCAGATTTCTAGGAATGTTTGAATACATATTTAGCATTCTTTTTTCTGGGAAAATGAGGCTGTACTGTATTTTGATAACCAGCCTAATTACTAAAGGTTCTCACCCGCCAGTATTTTGGTTGTGACATTGCCACCTCCCCGTAAGTAACACTGGTGAGAGAGCTGGTCCTCCACATACCACAGCGCGTCAGTCGAAGGCTACCATTTTCTGGTTTGGTGGAACTAAGTACAGAGTGACTGGACCATCTGTGGTAGGCTGTCATTTTCTTCTTACTTCCACCAAATTACCACCCGTGCCTTCGTCAGCCCCAGTGTGTACACGTTAGATGTGTAGAGACACGTGGCAGTGAAGCGCACGGGTCGAGAAAGGTAGCCCGAATCCCTGAGGCTGTTGTAGACGTGCCCGTGGGCTGTCGCCTGCTGTGACCAGGCCTCCTCCCCTGCCCCTCCCCACTCACTGATGGTGGTGACTGTTGTTGTCCCCGCGTTCAGGTGCACCCGTGCGGCCGCTACCGACACAACACGGTTGTCTTCATCCTGGCCAAGGAGTACAATCTCAAGAACCTCAGAACCATCCACCGCCTTGATAGACTCACGAGCGGTAAGTTGGCGACCCTCCCATCCTGCTTCTCTCATGTATATATCTTGTCATACTGTACTGTTATGTTTCATGACACATCAGCCTCCCATCCACTCCCCACCCACCACTACAACCCCGCGCTTCCACATCAGGCTTTCTGAACGCTGAGGATCATGAAACTTCCCTCAGAACCACCTAGCTTTCTTATTTTAACACTTGTGTAAATGTCTCTTGAGTTACTGACACATTAACTAACATCTACGGTAAAACATTCCGCAAGTTGACCAAGTTCACATTGTCAACGCACTTGCTATTGTTTGGCGAGATGCTTCCTCTGGTACAGTACACACCAGAGCTAAAAAGCAATGTTATGTAGTTTACTATAAAAGAAAAAAGTGTGAGTGCCATTTTCACAACACAGCAGACCCTTAACCTCTCTTCAGTATGGTAAAGAACTCATAAGTTATACTGTATAATATTCCACAATTTTCACTTCCCCTTTTTTTTTCCATAATCTCTGTCTCCGTTTCCTCCAGCTTTTGGATCTATGAATCTTCTGACAACTTTCTCATACATGTTACTCTTCTCCTTGATCAACCCACAGTTGCTGAGTTCTACTGCTATACAGTACTACCTCATCATCTTACATACTCATGCCATCATCCCTAATGTAGTCCTAATTTAGTAACCAGAATATTAATGCTTATTTCAGTTTTCTGTAATATCATTCAGAATATTAATGCTTATTTCAGTTTTCTGTAATATCATTCCATTCCACTGCAATTTCTGTAGCCTAAGTTTGATGTTCAGGAAAATTAGTTTAAGTAAGAGTATTACAGGGGCGGATCCAAGGCTTAGTTCAAGGGTGGTGCACCAGGTGTTGTGTGGAGGTGGTCAGCTGTTAATAGTTGAACATCATTGTATGTTGATATACAGGTACTGTACTGTACTGTACTGTACATACATTCTTAATCAACAGTTTACAGAATAATCATGCCTGTCATTATTGTATATTAAATCAAGGCAATATGATATTGAACCTAGAGTGTAATTATTGAGAATTAATGATTTGTGGGAATAATCAATGAGCAACTGGTGAAGCCTTGCTGGATCTGCCCCACTACATCCTCACAGTAATGATGAATTAAACAGAATGTATTGCTGTTAATCATCCATCTGTGTACAAATAATCTTTTTCCAACTTCAGGTTTTATCGTTTTAATTTGGTTTCTGTAGGTTTGTAAGGCCTGCCAGTATCTTGTACTGTACTATTAAGGCAGTTTATGTAATACAGTACTGTAAATAGTTCAGGCAGGTACAGTGTTAGTCAAATATTGAAAGTGTTAGGTTACAGTTTCATTTGTGTGAGAGAGAGAGAGAGAGAGAGAGAGATAATGCATTACCGTAATTATGTTTAGGTTAGTAGATAAAGAGCCGCTACTTCTACTGTCTTGGGCTCGTCCTGTCTCCTGCAGAACACCTCTACAGACACCATGAAGTACTGTATGTGAAGTACTGTGCTGCACATCTTGACTAACCAACTTACTGACCGAGATAACTTTTGACCCACTCATTAACGCCATCGCCAATCTTGTTTTTCTTTATTACGGTTGAGGAATGTAGAGAGATTTTTTTTCACATGTAGTTGATAGACATACATCTCGTAGCATTCAGGACTCCGGTATGGTGATGTTGTTAGCTGTAAACACTTCATCCTCTTGGACACTAAGTTTGAAGTGTATTACGGTTTATCCCTAACTTGTGTTTTATTTATATTTTCCCAAACTTAAAACTGTAACGTCTTCCTTAAGCCCTTCATTACGGGGATGCCATTTTTAATATTTGATTTGGTTAACGTCAGACAGGAAGAGGACCCTGTACACAAGAGGTTAATGAAATATCTCCACTAACACCTTTACTATAGAGAGACAAATTTTGATATTGTATTTTTCTAATGCAAAACGATTTTGTTCATCAGAGAGAGACACTCTTACACAAAGGGTAGAATTTTACTCTACAGTCAGTTCTGCTATAACGCGATAGTTGTGTTCTTGTAAAACATCGTGTTATAGAAATTCGCGTAATAGAAATAACAGGGCTTATGGAGAAAATAGGGTTAGGTGCAGATTACTCGAAATCGAAAAAAAATTTAGTAGTTAGCCTAACACAAAGGATAGCACAGTCTAAATAAATGTTACATTCATATTTAATCATGAAATCATACAGTAAATGTCACACTTAACCTTGAAAAAATATGAATATAACTTGATGGGGAAGAAGGGTGATTTTGAGGTTGATAACATCGAGCTTCTCTTCAAGGGTTATAGCCTTTCTTTTACGATCATCACCGGGAATGCGATCACTAGAACGCTTCTTGGAGATATTCTTCTTTACCATATTCACAGTTAATACAGTGGGGTATGCTATAACAAATCTAATTGGTTCTAGAACTTTGTTCGTTATAGCATTCGTTCGTTATAGGAATATTCGTAGTAGGATCCGTTCGTTATAGCATACCCCACTGTACCACAAAATTGGAGAAATAGTAAGCAAAAATCGTGTGACAGCAAACAAGCGTTCGCGTTATACAAATATCGTTCCTCTATTCATAAATCGCATTAGAGCCAATTCGCGTTGTCAAAACACGCGTTATAGCAGAACTCCCGCTACTTAGATAGCTTATATAACACAACTACCCTGTGCATCTATACCTGTTAGCTTTACCTCTCTTGTCATCCCCTACTTGAATATTAGTTTCTGTCTCACATTACTGATTATTTAACCATTTAGTTGTCATTATAGTTCACTTCATCATAATAAAACTCTCCCTTATCTCTCATGTTTTAACTACTAACCAGATTTACAAAACAACAAAATATATCAAGTTTAGCAGGACTTCTCTTGGCATTCCTCTGTTGCCATACACTGCATAATTGGTTCCTGAAAATGATGGCAAAAAATAAGTAACAAATGTGTATACAGTAGTACAGTATAGTGTTCAAATAATAGCATAAAACTTCTTACATACATTGGTCATTGTTTTAAAATTATCACCCCTATTGATGTAAAGTCTTTCTTGTACTGATTAATTTAATATGATGATTAAAATGTTGTGTAGGTTAGGTCAGATCAGGTCAGGTGTGTGTGTCAGGTCTGAGGGACAGTAGACAAGGAATGGGATATGTCCATCTACCTTGGTGATGGTTAAATGGGGTATATATCTCTCTATCTCTAAGCCTCCTTCAAAAAATAAATAAATCACCAAGGATTGTAAGAAGCTTTGTGTCTAAGTACAGTTACAAGTTCAATTTATAAAAAAAAGTTAGCGTACGAGCCAGGAATTGGAGAAGATCATACCTTTGTCTCCAGGAAGCTAACTCATACCATGTAGGGTAAGGAAAGATTGAGTGAGAGATGGTGTGTGTTTGTGTGTGTGTGTGTGTGTATGTTTTATTACAAGCATATACCCATGTATCCAGAAGTCATTGAGAAGTTCCCAAAAGTGTTGTACTAGATCATTAATGCAAACCAGAATTAATTATCCTCTACAGTACATGATTGACTAATACACCCTCATCAGTTATGGTCCGGCAGGTAACTAATTATTATTTTGTTTATTTGGTTATTTGTCCTATATCCATCTTTTGGGGTTTGTATCTGTCACTATATGGTGAACATGATATATCTATTGTATCATCCTAATAATGGTGAACATGATATATCTACTCTATCCTAATAAACATCATAATTATATCATTCACAAGATTACTTCAACTTTGTGATACAGTCATCATCCCAGTTATCATATTTGATGATGATTCGCACTAAGTTATTTTCTTAATCATGTTAATACTGTACCTGTATTCATGAAATTTTGTGTGACTGATAATGACAAATTTTTACAGGACAGTTGTGTGTTGTACCCTCTGACAACGATATAAAATACTGTACTGTATTTAGAAGGTTTTTAGTAACTGCATGACATATTGGTGACTGTTCCCTGGTGTATCTGGAGAGTTGGACCTCTGTATAACAATGGCACTTCATAATGACTCTTTGAATTGTAGGTAGTTAACAGATCTTGCTGGTGGTGCCTGGCCATGAGTGATGTAAGACTTGTGTTACCCTCCATATATACTGTAATGTACTCTGGTCCAAGTATACACTACTGTACTCTGGTCCAGGTACTCTACTGTACTGGTCCAGATACAGTACTGGCAGTCGTGTCATTAAATTCTTTGTCACTGATTTGATGCCAGCTTTTAATGGCACACTTAAACATCAGTTATATTATGCACAGCCATTGATTAATTTAATTCTGATAAACTGGTACTGGTATAGATTGATTAGGGAATAAAATTTGTAGCTTTTTAATGTAAATTCCTTTCTCTTGTCATGTGTAATAGCTGTACAGTTTAATTTGAAAGCAATAAGTGCAATTGTACAGTGTTCTCAGACTTTAATTAATCAAATGCTTCATAATTGCTATTAGCTTGGCCCACTGAACAGTTTAATGGTGCATAAAGCACTTGTGAATGACAATATATATCACAGTGTGGGAGCAGTAGTGCTGTACATTATCTAAACATACAAGTGTCCTTCAGGCCTCCTGCTGTTTGGACGGACACCGAAAAAGGCTCGCGAGATGGAACAACAGATACGGACTCGCCAGGTGACAAAGGAATACGTCTGCCGTGTAGAAGGAGAATTCCCAAGGTATGACCAGAAAATTATTAATGATATTAGATATTTTGTAAATGTTATGTCATAGACCATATCCCTCTCATGCAGTAAGCTTAATGTGAACAGATATTGGCAAATTATAAAAGGATTTTTTTTTTTTACCACACTTTCACACATCATCTTGCAATCCATTGTTGGTAGGCTTGTGCTTGATCTGCCTTGACAACAACATTAATCTCTCAGTACTGTACTGTATTGTGTTTACTTTAACAAGGCCAGAGTGAAGGTACAGTATTATATAGTTAGTCTTAGTGTAAATTTTGATGCTTTTTATTTATTTATTTTATTTTTTTGCTTAATTTTTGTGCCTCGACTCATCTCATATGACCAGGTACTGTCTTACCTCTTTAGTTGCTGTAGCCTTAATGAGTCTGACCCCTGGATCAGTGCATTGGAAGTCAGCCAGTACAGTATTTATGTTTTTAGCAGAGTGTTTGTCTTGATCTGATTGGTTCGTTTCATGTTCAGAGAAACTTGGTATCATCTATGAACGTAATTGTTCCCTACATTTTTGTCATGATGCACATAATTTTAATTAATGGCTTCCCCTTCCACCCATTCTGTACTCTGGACTTTGGGTTAATTTAGAGAGATACTGTTGCTGGATTTCTGGAAAAAGGGTCCTGGTTACTCAAACTAGTGGCCCTCAGGACTAAAGTGTGTCATCCTTTACACTTGGTGATGCAATACACAAGTCCTTCAGACATGTTTCTTTATAAAATTGAAATTCATGAAGAAGAAAACAAATTCTGTCAAGACAAGACCACATGATGTGAATATTTTTTTTTTTTTCAAAGCTACTGCCTAAGACTGAAGAGTTAAGCATTACTAATTATTTAATGGTGTACAGTATTAAGGTTAGGCTCACAAGTAGCACTGTGTCCACTGTCCTCCATGGCTATTAGAACTCTACAGTCAGTACAGTCTAAGCTCATGTACATACATCCACAGATTTGTAAACTGCATGTATATTGAACCCCATGTGCTTATTGACACTTTGCTTGCTTTTTTTTATACTTTCCACCACTTATCAGCTTGTTAACTGTTAGGTCATTGGTCTTTTCTTTGTTATGACCTTCATTGTTAGTGCAGGATGAACCAGAGTACCTAAAGAAAATGGGGATGTTTGGTAGAATCACACTGGATAACACCCTTCTCTCTTCCAACCCAGGGATTGAACCCTCAGTGCAGTGGTGAGAGGCAAGTGCACTACCCTTGGCTCTTTCTCATGGGTCAAAGCTGATTATCTTTACTGCATATTTTGCATTGTGAAAGATTATTTAATTAGTCCACCAAGTTAGATATCTTAGCGCTGGAGTACGATGACTTAAACCCTTTAATACAATGACAATCCCTTGAATATGATGTCTTTACCTGAAAACAATAGCTTTATCCCTTTAGCAAGATCACTTCAAAACATTGGGGATTAAGTCATTGTACTCAAGGGGTTAAACTAAGAAATTAACGAAATGTTTTTAGAGTTGGCAGGAGTGACTCAGGAGACAACATTATCTCATGTTGTTGATGACTATACTGTAATTGGCTTCTTTTCATTATACATTTTATACTTGTTCATTATTCATGTTTTACTGGGATTAAATACTCAGGTTTTTACAATGTGAATAAGATTTAGAAAAAGGATTGTTAGAACATTCAGAGATGGCAGGAATCTAGGTAAGATATTTATGTGACTTGCTGGTATCATCCAGGAGCTTCATTATTTGCTAATATTTCATAATTTTGTCATTATTAGAGGTAATACTATGGTGAAATTAATGACTGATCTATGTACATCCTGTATATATTAAGAGGATGTTGACTGTATGCAGAAAAAAACATTTATTTTCTGTCATTTTGAAATAATTGTTAGCTGACCAGGTGAGCCATTGTGTTGCACCTCATATGTTGGACAACTTTTTTCCTTTTTAAATAGTAAACTTCATGGTAACTAATGTCTTGTACTGTATTTTCATTACAGCTTTTGTTACTTCATTTCCTGATTAAAAAATTTTCATGATTTTTGTAAAATCTTGTGAGCTTTGATTTGCTGTACCTAAATTTTTGTTTGAATTTTAAAATTTATAATACAGGAATTTGCTTGTTTTTACTCCAGGTTTCTTCTCAAATTAAATTTGTTTTCTTGGTTTAATGTTACTAACTTTGCTCGTTCAACAGGGAACATATAGAGTGTAACGAACCCATAGAGGTGGTCAGCTACAAAATTGGTGTATGCAAAGTGTCACCCACTGGGAAGGACTGTCGCACGGAGTTCCAGCGTCTATCCTTCAACGGCAAAACTTCAGTAGTGCTGTGTCGCCCCCACACTGGTCGTATGCACCAGATCCGTGTCCACCTTCAGTATCTGGGTGAGTTGCTATTAAGGCTTGACATCTTAAGAGTATTTAATATACTGTACTGTGTTGATTTCTTGTCCCGAATGTTAGAATGCCTTCAGCTGCCTAGTTTATACTATAGATGGGCAAGGGGTAATCTAATAAAGATTTTATAAGCATCTCAAAGGACACTGCTCAGTCAAGTGTTCATATCTGGAGGTAGAGGCTGCCCTCCCCAGTAGGAATCACAACCTCTAGTTAAAGGAACCACGTGTACTAAAAATTGTCAGAGCTAACTTCTTTGGGGTAGGAGTTGTAAACTCCAGAGTGTGAGCTTATTTACATATACTTGACCAACAATGGCAGGTGTTCTGGTACAATCTAGAGCTGGTATATGCCCATTACTTACCAACAGTACATAACAGAAAAATGACCAACCACCCAACCGGCTAGAGAGTCGACCAGTGGTGAAGAGGATAAGGGTTTTGGTACCATTTGTTTTACAGTTGTGTGGATTGGGTGAGGGAAGGGGGGGGGGGGATTAGCATGATAAATTTGTGATTTGAATTTTCTTATCCTAGCAATGAAGTCCATTGGTTTATGAATCACTGTACTGTATCCATGTACTGTATAGTATATAGGGAATTTTTGGCAGGGGCAGGAGGCTCTCCTGGTGTGTCATCACATTTTACAGGCTGCCCAAATTTCAATAATTCTCAGTACAATCACATATTATTATTTTACAGGCTACCCAATTGTCAACGATCCACTGTACAATCACACAGTATTTGGGCCAAACAAGGCAAAGGGTGGCATTGTGGGCAAGACTGACGAACAGCTGATACAAGACCTAATCAAGATTCACAATGCTGAGAACTGGCTTGGAATGGATGGTGATGCTGAGTACTCCATGTTTAAGGGTCGTGATAAGACAGACAACGAAGATGAAGGTCAGTCTATTTACTGTATCTTGTCATTTTACCATTGCAGTGATAGTTTATGGCTCTGAAACTTGGAGCATCACTGAAACACTCAGAAAAAAAATGAAATGCTTTGAAAACAACATCCTTAATAGCATATGTGAATTAATGTAGTTAGTGATGAAGAACTACTGTAAGCCATTGCAAGCGATATACAAGAAAGGTAAGAAGTTTAACCCCTTCACCATGGGGCACCACTTTTAATGTTTTATTTGGGTAAAGCCAGATGTTTCATCCAGCTCAGAGGTGAAGCCCATACACAAGGGATTAACCAGGCAGCCTCAGACAACAAGCATGAGAGCAGTGCATCTAAGATGGAAGGGCAGGTGGTCAGAGCAGCTAATGATCAAACAGTAAAAAATGGTCTGGTGATGGAGGACACCCAAGAATTAAGTGGAAAGATAAAGTATTGAAAATAATTGATTAAGGTGGATCTTACAGAAATCCAGGATTTGGCAGAAAATCAGACAGTGTGGCAAGGGATTTTTGTGTTGACAAGTGTTAATAGTCCTGTTGTGTTGACGTTATGTTATTGATACAGTTCAGTATCATTAGTTCAGATGCTGGCCATTGATATTAAGCATTAGTTCATGATCTGACTCGTGTCAGATTTGCCAAAAAAAAAAGAAGCTAAATTTTCAATTTTTCCAGTAAACTGTAATTGAAGAAGTAAAAATGGTGAAAAAAATTGATGAAACATTTAACAAAAGACATAGAAATAAAGTAATTTTTCACCTGAGCTTTTAGTGCCTGAGGCTGTGAATGTTGTCATTGTTAACAGTGTTCTATGTATTTAAGCACAAGCTCTCTCAGAATTAACTAGTACCTGTACAGTATTGTAGGATAAGTTGGCAAAGTAAGTTAAAAAAATTTCCTGGTTAAAGAGTCAAGTTACAAAACAAATTAACTAGACAACATTTCACCATTACAGTGGGATCACAACGCAATACTCCGAGCCCCAAAGAGAAGTCACCACCTGCTGCCAACTCTCCCAGGGTGACTTCCCCCCCAGCCCTTATTGCTCCCACGGGCTACCAAACACCAAAACCCATTGCTCCTTCTGCTGTGCATATTCAGCCATCGATGGTTGGGGCTGAAGCTGTCCCACCAAAAGCACTGAATGGTGAGACGCACGTTACATGTTCAGTATTCAAAGTAACCGACAAACCAATTGTATTCACTTGAAATTAATATGCAGCATTGTTCTTACTCTTGTTGTTTGTAATGTTAAGTGCTTCGGTTTCCAGGGTTGCAAAGTATGACTCACCAAGTGTTAGTTTCTTCTTGCAGACAACTTTTAAAGATTTAGACATAGAGCACAATGTCCCAAATCTGGTAACCTTGGAACTTAAGTATTCTTAAATTGACAGTTTTGGGTAATTCTTGATTCAGTACATTATATTGTAGCTGATTGTTGATGGTGTATGATGCAGAACTTACCTGGTTTGTAACATGCACTACAATGGTCTACCCAACCACACTTGCTGATGAACATTTGTTATTAATTTATTCCAGAATCTATTTTCTGTTCATTCATTGTTGATAACATAATTTTTCTTTTGGTTATAATGTATTTAGTTGTGTGCTTTTGTTGTGCTCCAGGATGCAACAGTGGACTACTTGGGGGTGAGGCAGGAGGTGCTGTTGTATCTTCAGGAACTCAGACAAGTGAGGGCACCAAGGAGTATGGCTACCAGGCATGCCTAATGACCATTGATGAGCACTGTTATGAGTGCAAAGTGAGGTACCGTGACCCCAAGCCTCGGGACCTGGTGATGTACCTCCATGCTCTTAAATATGCTGTAAGTTGTCTTATTTACTAAAAGGTTTACCATTTTCTTAAAATGGGATTTATATGATTCAGCCCATTTATTTCTGCTCTCATAACTATACGGTACTGTAGGTTTACTTGTTCACTAAAAGCAATTTACCTCCATTTTGTCTATGCTTCATATTGCCAGGCTGCAAGGATCTTGTTGAGTAACTACCTGGGTAAGAGCAGCACTACTATGATCTGTTGTGGTCTATTATGTAAAGTTGGTTCCCAGTTGCTTACACAGCCATTGTTCTCTGTTGGCCATCTTGGATTTCCCTGGAACGACCAGGGCCGTCGTTAGGGGTGGGCTTCCGGGGCCTTGACCCCAATTTTTTTTTGTCTAGCCCCGAATCTTTTCAAGAATTAATGATGTTTTATATTCAGGATTTACTTCCATCCATATCAAATGAATTTTATATGTGTCCTTAAGTTATCAACCACTACTCCTGATGAGTATTGCTGTCACACAGTGCCTTGAGTAGATTGGAACAGCCATGGCAGTGGGTGTTAGAGCAAAACTGTGCAGGTTACCAACAATCTACATGCTTGTAATGTTCCAGAGTTTGCTCTCCACCACAGAGGGATTGCATAAGTTTCTTCAAAGGGAAACTGTGGACTTGGCCCAAGCACTGTATCTGTGTCTCAGAGAGGTGGTCAATCAGCCTCCTTGCTCCAGCAACAAGAGGCATTAGAGCGTCAAGGTCCTGACTTCTAATCCTAGGGAAGAGAGGCTTACAATACAATATATAGCCTCAAGGAGATGGAGTTTGCTCTTTCCCCAGGTCTTGAGGACATCCTTTATGCTATGCTAAGGCACATCGGGGTGCAGTTCAAGCAATTTCTGCTGGAACTGTTTTCCCATGTGGCAGGTGAGGCTACCTCCTACGTGGAAATGTGCCGTGGTTCTCCCATTCTCTAAGTCTGGGAAGGACCATACTTTTCTGCTGAACTTTAGACCAATTCCCTAACTCTGTACAACTGTAAAATTTTAGAATGAATGGTAACCGTGAGACTAAAGCTAGGATTCCATTTACGCGTTAGCAGTTGCATTAGCGTAAAAAATAGATCACATTTAAATGTATACAGTTGTTTCCATTGGTACGGTTGCATTTTCAGTACATGCCAATCGCTCTCTGTGGCAATTGAAAATGAAAACGCACTGCAAACGCTTGAATGGAATCCTAGCTTTATACATTATTTGGAATGTGGGAACCACATATCACCATCACAATGTGGGTTCCGAAAATTGCACTCCACAACAGATGCACTGTTAAGATTTGAATCAGAGGTGTGTAGAGCATATGCCGTGGAACATCACCATCTGACAGTATATTTTAATATAGAAAAGACGAACTATACAGCCTGGAGGTTTGGGATTTTAAAAGAGCTACATCACTGTGGACTCCAAGGATGTATACCCCATTTCCTTAAATCATTCATAGCAAACTGTGCCTTTCAGGTGAAAGTGGGTACCTCACTGTCCAGATCAGTTCACCAGATGGAGGGTATACCATAGGGCACAGTTTTAAGTGTGTCCCTTTTTGCCATGGCAGTTAACGGTCTCGCCCAATGTCTTCCACCAGAAGTCTCTAGCACACTATATTTAGATGATTCAGCAATTAGTTTTTCGTCATACCATCTATGTGTTGCTGAGAGACAACATCATTTAACAGTGAATCGGATGTCCCAGTGAGCAGAAGAGTGTGGCTTCTGGTTCTCAACTTCAAAGACCATAGCCATGCATTTCTGCTGGCTCCGGAGTCCTCGCCCTGACCCCGACTTAACATTATATGGTGCCGGCATTCCGGTGGTGGAGGAGACAGGGTTCCTAGGCCTGGTGGTAGATAGGAGAATGACCTAGATTCCCCACCTTAGGTCACTTAAGACGTCATGCTTGCAAGCCCTCAACCTTTGGAGGGTCTTATCCCACACGTACTGGGATGCTGACTGTAGGACCATCTTCAGACTGTACCATGCTTTTTTGGGGTCAAAGCTGGTGTGCGGATGTGAGCTGTACTCTTCAGCCACACCAATCAGGCTAAAGACCATCGATGCAATACATCTAGTTGATGTACCACCACTGGATATGCATCAGCAGTCCCTAATGGCTTGCTGCTGGTACCAAGTACAGCATCTCCCTAGATCTCCAACATGGGAGGCCTTATCATATAGGTCCATGGACCATAGATATACCCATCACCCATGCATTTCCCAATCCTTTGGCTTTCATGTCCAGGAGCTGACGGACAGATTATCACTTCCTCAACTCTAAGTGAAAGTGCCGATCGTGGCCCCCTGGGACCTACCAGAGGTGCACTTCTGTCGTTACTTCCCAGGAAGCAAGGCTGATGTTAATGAAGTGATGGCCAGGATGTATTTCCAGGAACATGCATCATGACACGATGACTCAATGCATGTTTATAAAGATGGCTCCAAATCTGATGCTGGTGTTGGGTTTGGATCCATCTTCCCTGATTTTAGCTACAGTGGGGGACCTCCACCTTTGCATTTATTTTTACTGCAGAGCTCTGCTCTATGCCTAGCCCTTAAAGGAATCAGTATCCATAAGGCTGGGACCTCCTGGCAGCTACAATGGGACAATTTATCTGTTCCCAATAAGTTGCGAGAGATTACAAAAAAGATCTGCCCTTACCCGTCTATGTAGTGGACACACTCACCTCGCCCACAGTTTCCTTATGGCACTATTGTGTTGGCTGCCTGGGGCCACTGACTGTGAGACACTTGCTGGAAGTGTCCCATTCATGGGGACCTGAGGAGTTGTTTTCTGGCAGAGTACTGGCAGGAGGATAGCTCCTTTTCTATCTCAAAGGTGCTCAGCAGGAGAAGTTCAGTGCCTGATGGTGGACTTTTTAAATTTTTAATTGCAAAAGAGGTGCTTTTGGATTGTGTTTTTAGTAAATACATGATTTACTATTACCACTGTATTTCAATTTTGATATTTGAACTTAATGCTGCTTGATTTTATTTTATTTATATCATAGTTTTAAATTATGCGTTTCATTTTCAGCGTCAGATGGTCACAGGCTGTAATGCCGGACATTTTACCCAGTCTATCAACCAATCCATCATTTCTGCTCTATAGTGTAAAATGATGACTGTGACAAGAGATGATGCATGGTATATAGTGTGTAATTAGACACTTAAGGAATTGTACTAATAAAAGTAATAGGAAAATATATCTCCCAGTGCTTTTTGTTTTAACTTTACAATTGATAAATTTGTTACACGTAAGTTTCTTAGTGAAATTCTATTTTTAGGGACCTGGATGGCAGTTTGAAACCAAGTTGCCTGATTGGGCCAATGAGGAATGGGGAAACCCAGAAGAGGAGCAATAAATGGAACCACAAATGAGTGTGACAAGACAGAATCAGGGGATTAACATAGATCATACTGCTGTAGGAAGACCTTTGAATGATGTTTTGCAAAGGACCATTTACTCAAGAGACATCTGTGGAGACTTGACGCTTCATGAAGGTGCTATTTTGACAGGATCTGGCCGATGAATGGATACTACACATGTAACCGTGAACTGTCAACCTCCGTGTTATCTTGATCTGTGTTTTTTTTTTTTTTTTTTTATGTAACCAATACATTTGTGTTACTAGGAACTCCTAATTGACTACAGTTACTTCAGTCATGGTGTTGCCTAAGTATTCATGTACCTGCAGTAGAGCTGGGCAATAATAAGTTCGCAGGCAAGTTTTCCAGTGGCAAGATTTAAGATTTTGATAATGAGTTGCAGTTTTATGAGTATCTGAAACTATCACCACCTAAAGAAACATTTCTTGTTTTTCAACTCATAAAGAAAAGGATAAACTTGGATAGGCACTTTCAAATTACAGATGAAGCTGTGAAGAATGTTTTTTGATGGCAAATCTGCTACCTAGTATATATTAAGTTTAAGCACTGTAATTTCCTGTATTGAATGGAATTAGTTATAGATTTATTTATTGACAATTCTTTCAAGACATAATACATTATAGTTGAATTTGGGAAAGCCATGCAGAGATACGGAAAAAAATAATTTGCTTGCTGTTTTTAAGATTAAGTATCGTATCTTGATGGCTTGCTCCAAGGTTGCCCTCACCCCTCAGTGTTGTATTGTAGCCCCATATTTCATGCAGTAAATTATATATATAGCAACTGACATAAGACCATTGTGGTACATGAAAATGAACTCTATATGCTGATATGTTAAATTAATATTAATAGTAACTGAGAGGCAAGGAATAATGTTTAGTTATAAGGACGTTCATATTAGAAAGTGCTATACAGTACATTTTATACAGTCATTTAGTTTTGTTAAATTCAAGGAATGCAGTCAGTGTTCAATTGGTTGTTATATGAGTTTTAAAGGACGTGAACTAATGTCTGGTGTTGCTCCGTGCTGCGTTATAGTCGCGAGGGCCGTCACATGAGAGTGCTGGCCATATGTCCCTCGGGTCCTCGATGCTGTAGAGCAGGTTCTACGAGCAGTCAACACACCACTCGGCAACACCAGTGCTACGCCCTCTGCCTGTGCTAGGCATCTACAGTAATGAAGCTCGACTTCTACCCAAACACTGACTGCCGGTGATTGCCATGTGCCGTCTGAGTCCCTGCAAGCAGGGCCGTAGTGAACTAGTGGAGTTTACATGCTTGGCACTTTGTTAAGAGCACGTGTTATGAAAAAATACATTTAGCGTTGCATTTGCATCTAATTTTTGAAGAATCTGACTTTTTTGTATGATACTGACAGTCATGAACTGTGTCATTAGTTATATACAGTAGATGAAGAACAAAATTAAGAATCAGAAAAGTAAACAATAAGATTTTCTTGATTAGCAATTCATGCACAGGTTCTTATGCCTCCTATGCTTAGTTGAGTCATAGAAGTCTGTTGTACAAATTGTTTTACCTTAGGTTAAGGTGATATGAAATGTATCATGCATCTTTAATGTAAATACAAGTGATCTTGTATATTCGCCATAAACCTGTAGATATTTGTTGAGCGGGTAGATAACCGTTTCTTCTATGGTATTCAATCTTCTGTTAGAGCTATAGCTAAGTCCTTAACTCTGCATTTTAGATGATACTTCTGCTTTTAAAGTACTACAGTACTTGTAGATAATGACTAGTTGTGTGTACTGATTGAGGTATAGTTCTCTTTACTTTTTTATTTTATTTTATTTTTTTTTACTTGCACAACATTGTACCATTCAGCAGATATTGCTGCCTGACTTTTAATACAGTATTCATGAATATTGTTTCATGATAACAAAATCAGCCACAAAAGTATTGCAATGTGACTCTGAATCCCCTGTCACATCACAAATGGTTCATTCCCATTTCATGTGGCCTCCATACACTAAGAAGATAGTCGGAGGATGTGCATTATTTATGCATCTCAGCGCAATTTAAGTGAAGACAGATACATGCTGGGGGAAATTCAAGGGCTCCAAAGACAGGAAAGAATTTCGACTCACTGTGATGTATCCGTGTCAGTTCAGTACAACTATTTTGATTTTAAACTATGACGATGTACAGGAATGATGAATGTCAAGCATTGTACACTGTGGTCAGATAGAGGCACAGTAAGTGTGTAAATTTCCCTAAAATGCAGCTGCAATAGGAAGCTTATGGTGCACGGGAGGATAAATTGTATACCTTGTGAAGAAACTTTCCTGTCTGGTTAGTGTTAAGGATTGTTAATTCTGATATATAAAGGAACGGGCCTCCCTACCATGTATCTGTTAGCTAGCTTCATGATGCCAGAGCTCAAAGCCATGTAAACTGGCCGGGAGTTGGCCATTAATATTAGGTTGGTATGCCTGCTCCGAAATATGCCTTCCCAACTTTTCTACTGGTTTCTGAGCCTTATACTGAGAATATTCTTGGTAACAAGCTCTTTCTCGAACTGTGCCTTAGATCATTGTAATTATGAGGCCGAGTTCTCTGCTGTAGTTTGCCCTGGCATCTGCAACTCACAGAAAGAGAGACATTAACTTGGCATTGAGACACTTGTATCATCTACTAAGTGTAGATAGTGTCAGGTGACTGAGGGAGCAACTATAGCAGAGTGGCTCTGGTGTACTCAGCCTTGGGTAGACACATCAGAAGGGTATAATAATTATTATAATAAATATTGATAGAATTGTTGCCTTCATTTTGTACATGATAGAGCACCCGGTCAATCATTTATGACCGTTAGTTTGTTTCGGCCCATCTGAAAATTAGACAAAAGTCATATAATGAGGACCTTCATTAACATTTCAATAAGGATTATTTTGCTATGTTTGAAAGTAAAAAATTAGTCTTACAGTACAGTACATGTAAAGACCATATTTGCCTGTATAGCACATAAAATTTTTGGCATAGTAACAAACTGTGAGGTGCTGTGGTATCAGGAAAAAATACAATCCAATAGTAGCAATAATGTGATTAGATGAAGTATTCCCACAGAAAATATTAAACTAGAGTTTTGATCGAGTCAGAGGAGCCAGGTAGAGTAAATTAATAACCTGTGTAAATAACGTTGCTTTAGATAATATTTTAACATTTATTTACAAGTATTACTCAATGTACGTAGGAAAATCTCTGGATAAGCGTCTCCCGCCATAATACACACGACTGTATAGCTTTGACTTAAGTCCCTACCTCGATATCCTAGACGTATAATTCTTAGCTGTTAAGGCATCTAATTAGAAAGTTTTGTTTATAGATTTAATATAATTTTAATGATAATGGGAGAAGGGACAAGCACATTAAGCTAATGATAGTCTGTTACCATTGTTACATACATAAGAGAGGTAAATGCTTCAAAATTCTCTGTTAAAAAAAATCTTTTATTACTGTTCACGTGAAGTATTGATCCCAAGCATGAGACTCGTAATGCTGATGATTAAGTAAAAGAACAGTGGTCGTCCTACCTACATTACCAGTATTCTTGACCTTACTCGGCTGTTTTGAGATGATACGGTTGTCCATACTGCTTCTGTATGCTGTTAGAGCAGTTCATTTAAATGGAGCATTGTGGAATCATCCTTAAACTCAAATTAGTTATAGGGTCTTCTTTAACTCAGTCACTTCCATGCGTTGTTGTAAGACCTCGGTAAAAACACACAGTCGCATCCAGAATAGACTTCGTAGAGGGGGCGGATCTTACCGTAGAGAACCAGCTGTTCACAGGCAAGTTGGCACAAGTTATGAATATAAAGTCTTTTTACTGAGATACCTTTAGCTCTCTTGATGCATATCAGGTTAGAAGGAAATAGTTTAGTACTAGAAATTTTATGATGGAATGTAAGTGCCTATTTTCCTGCGAATGATTTTATTATCTTCTCTGTAAAGAATAAGTCCATATAATGCTTCTTTCACTTTATACTCCTACTGTTATTGCATTATAGTTCTCTGCCAGGTGGACCCGTGTGCCCCCACCCTACGTAGGGGAGCCTTGGATGTGATGTTGTTTACTCTGTTCAGCAACATTCCCATCGGACCAGCTCAGGAAGTCATCCCCTTCACTGACGCTTGCCCAATCCTTCCCAAACCACCACCAGTTTCCTCTTTCTCTATTGGCGATTCACAAGTAAACTATTCATTTGTGTCATTACTGGAAGAATCGTTAACTTGAAAACTGAGTAGTGTTAGGCTTTTTAGAAAACAGGCGAGTTGAATATAAAAAATAGGTTAAGTCACCTGACTTTGTTGAAAAGAAAACTAACTATACCATAATTTATAACATCACAGATTATTTTAATTATAGTCCTTTGAAATGGAAATCAGTTAAGAATCTGAATTTTGTAAACTAATTATTTGGGGACAGCTCACACTACTTACCGAGATGAACAGAGAGCAGTATTTTTTTATGGGTTACTCATCATCATGTCATTGCCCTGCTCTTTGACCCTCATACATAAGATTTTTCTTTTTTTCTTTTTCCAGCAGAAGAGGGAAGATAAATTATTTTCAAGAGTGTAAGGGGAGGGTAGCGTCAGTCTGGTGGCTCCTTCATCTGTCAACCCTTCTTCCTCCTGTTACATACATATATGGTCTATGGTGTGGTCAAACTTCTCCAAGGTGTTTATTCATAATATTTATTCTGAAATGGATTCTTAGAAAAGTAAAGTAATTTGATTTGATTTATTCAGAATCTGAAGTTTTGAAATTCACATCATATTTACTAAAACAACAGTACAATACAGTAGATACAAGGACAGGTAGAGTAATTAACAGTAGATACAGGTACAGGTAGAACAATTAATAGTAGATACAAGTACAGGTAGAGTAATTAACAGTAAATTCAATTGCAGGTAGAGTAATTAATAGTAGATATAAGTACAGGGTACAGGTAGAGTAATTAACAGTAGATACAAGTACAGGTAGAACAATTAACAGAAGATACAAGTACAGGTAGAACAATTAACAGAAGATACAATTATAAGTAGAGAAATTGATAGTGGATATAAGTATTGTATATAGGTAGAGCAATTGACAGTAGCAGAATGTTGTTAAACTCAAAATTAGTTTCTAATGGACTCGGCAATTAAAGATAGAGGTTTAAAGTATGATGATGATGATATGAATTACAGATCTTTTTATGTTACATGAAGATGAAAGTTGTATTTTGGCACTTCAGTTACCAACACCACGTACACTGTATAGGTATTAATATCACTCGGGAGAAACTATGATTTCAAAATATGTTGAGGAAAATTTGTTTTGTTTTATGCTGAATATTCCATTACATTTTAAATCTCGTAAGATATGTTTTATACCAAAAATTGGAATTTAAATGAAGTTGATGGTGCACTTTGCTGAAAATTTTGTATTGGAAGATGATAATTGAGGCCCCTGCATCATAAGGGTAGCTCACACCACCCGGGCAAAACCCATTTTTGTTGGAAAGCACTACTGTCTGTTTGGCCTAGCTCTATACGATGGTAGTGGATAAGATCTCTTTACTACACTGTAAATAAGGTTGAAAGCCTTTTGAAAATAGGGTGTAACATCAATTTGTGGCAGACAGGATAATATGGGCTTGGCTTTTGCGTCGCCAGGTGCTCTTGTCCTGTCAGTGAGTGAGTGAGAGGAGCGGGCGACAAATCACAGCGGCCGGCCCGCAGCCTCCTCCCCGTCTCTGCCCTTCCAGCCAATGAGTGCGGAATCCCTCTCTCCCTCTCCCTCAGTTCTCTTTTGTTGTGGTGGCATCTACACTCTGATATCGATTAAAGTAAAAAAAAAACATAAGCTGGTGGGAGTTTTGTTGCCTCAAGTCAACAGGCAACAACCCAGTACATTACTTCATGACGCACTACCTACCTACTGCAAGTACAGTCCGTTAGCTTTAAAATGCATAAAAAATTAATGCTGTATCTCAAAAAAACAACAAAGTTATGCTTGTTAGACGTTGGAAAATTTTTGAACACGGTTTTCTCGGTTTCAAATTTTGGCGCTAGTAACCCTTACTATGCTGGGGGGGGCCTCAGTTGTTTCATGCTATAAATTTTCACTTGTATCCATCCTTTCTTAAATGGCAGCACCGAGGGAACCCATAGATCACGTACGTAGTGTTCAGGTGTGTAAACAGTTGCTTCAGTTTCTTCTTGGCTTCATTTTGTGGGGGGACTGTAATGCAGTGAGAAGATACAACCCTCGGATCACCAAAAACTTTGGGTTAGTTTTTCTGGCTTCATCACCTTCATCCTTATTTTATAGAGGAATGGATCATATCAAGTTAACCTTCCCTTTTGTCATTTTGTGGCTTAATGTACTCCAAACTCTCTTGTTATATTTTTAATGGATTACTGTTCCCTGTATTAGGTTTTCTACTGCATTTTAAAACTTTCACATTTATCACCTTTGAATTGAGTGAAATTATCTATTTAAAACTTCATGTTATTTTTTATTTATTTATTTTTTTTAAAGCTGTACTTAAACTGTTGCGAGCACAAATTGGGGACAGGGTTGATTTTTTTTTCCTATGTAAGAAATTTTAAATTTGTTATAGCATTTAAGGTTCTGGTTGTGTTTGTGGACTTGTAAATAGTTGTGGAAATAATACTGTACAGTTGTATAGCAATATGTACTGTACTGTTTTGGTCAGAAGGTGGAAAGTTGTGTGTCCCAATAAGGATTGTATAATTCTTTCCTCTGTTGTTTTATTGTTTTATGACTGTGCGAGTGTCAATCCGGAGTAAATTTCAGTGTTACATATTAATAAAGGTTTGGGTGCTAAATTTTGTATTATCTCTTCATCCTTTATCTTTACAGAAAATTCCTCTGTGGTAGAGTGTGTTTGCTACAGTACAGCAGCCCTTACCTCATAGGAGTACAGGTATCCCCCGATCTGCGATGTTCCTATCTACAATATTTTGCACTAACAATGCTGACATATTAAGACCACTCCCCTATTTGCGATGTAAACAGACTAGCATTAATGGTATTCATCGTCCCGCCATCTCGCATCACTCGCTTCGTGTCGGCTGATGTGTCATCTACCCGAATGCTGCCTTGTGGCCATCTGGTGAACTACGGTCCAGCCATTGTTTCTTGGATACATGTGTGTACGTAAATGAAGCTCAATGTTTATCGGTTATCATCAATGTTGTTATCTAGCATAGATTTTTTTCTATGGTTTTTTGGTGACTATAAAGTGCTTTGTGAGGCGAGCAGCAGCAACCGGTCTCATTTTTATTTTCCTTTTTTTATCATTACAGTTACAGGAAATTACAAAGTTTAACAGTGAACTGTACTAAATAGGTATAGTACATTTTCTCTGCTTTAGTGACTGTGAAGTGTTTTCCCCTGAGTGACTGTGAAGTGTTTCCCTGCTTTAGTGACTGTGAAGTGTTTCCCCTGCTTTAGACTGCTGTGCTGTGTTTCCCTGCTTTAGTAACTGTGAAGTATTGTCTGCCTGTGAAGTGTTTCTTTTAGTGACTGTGAAGTATTTCTCCTGCTTTTTTGACTGTGAAGTGTTTCCCCTTCTTTAGCGACTGTGAAGTGTTTCCCCTTCTTTAGCGACTGTGAAGTGTTTCTCCTGCTTTATTGACTGTGAAGTGTTTCCCCTGCTTTATTGACTGTGAAGTGTTTCCCCTGCTTTATTGACTGTGAAGTGTTTCTCCTGCTTTAGTGACTGTGAAGTGTTTCTCCTGCTTTTTTGACTGTGAAGTGTTTCCCCTGCTTTATTGACTGTGAAGTGATTCCCCTGCTTTATTGACTGTGAAGTGAGCAGTGTAACTTTGAAAATGTCTGGCATTTGGAGGTGAAGCTCGACATTGTGAAGCAGCATGAGAGAGGTGAAGGGGCATACTACATTCCTCACACTCTTGGCCTGGTCCAGTCAACGGTGTCTACCATCAATAAGAAGGCACCGGAAGTGACGGCTGCAGAGCAGAACATGAACCCACTCTGTTTCTAGATTATTAAAGAAGCATGAGCCTATCATGGATAGGATGGAGAGGCTACGCTAAGAATAGATTCAAAACTAAGATCCAGCTGCTTGCCCCTCTCTATGAAGATATTCATGGCGAAGGCCACCAATATTTGGAAGAAGAAGCTGAAGGCAGAAAGCAGTGACGACAGTGTCAGTGAGACCTTAGCAAGGCCTGGGCAGTTCAAGAACCACACCAATCTCCACAACCTTCATCTAACTGGTGAGGCAGCCAGTGCTGACAATGCCCTCCCTCGCACTCTGCATACCCCCCTCCCTCGCCCTCTGCATCCCCTCCCTCGCACTCTGCATCCCCCTCTCGCCCTCTGCATCCCCCCTCCCTCGCCCTCTGCATCCCTCCTCTGCATACCCCCTCCCTCGCCCTGCCATCCCCACCCTCTGCCCTCTGCATCCCTCTCCTGCCCCCCCTCCCCCTGTGCTTCTCCCCCTCTCCTCTGCATCCCCCTCCCTCGCCTCCATCCCCTCCCCTCGCCCTCTGCATCCCCCCTCCTCGCCTCCTGCATCCCCTCCTCTGCCCCCCCCTCCCTCGCTTCCCTCTAGTCCCCCTCGCCCTCTGCATCCCCTCCCTCGCCCTCTGCATCCCCCTCCCCTCGCCTCTGCATCCCCTCCCCTCTGCATACCCCCCCTCCCCTCTCGCCCTGTGCATCCCCTTCCTCGCCCTCTGCATCCCCTCCTCCCTCGCACTCTGCCCCCCTCCCCTCGCCCTGTGCTTCTCCCCCTCCTCTGCATCCCCCCCTCCCTCGCCCCTCCATCCCCACCTCCCTCTCGCCCTCTGCATCCCCCTCCCTCGCCCTCTGCATCCCCTCCCCTCTGCTACCCCCCCTCCCTCGCCCTCTGTATCCCCCCCCTCGCCTCTGCATCCCCCCTCCTGCCTCCATCCCCCCTCCTCGCCCTCTACGTCCCTCCCTCTGCCTTCCCCCCCTCCCTCTCCTCTGCATCCCCCTCCCTCCCGCCCTCTGCATCCCCTCCTCTTGCACCCCCCCCACCCTCTGCCTCTGCATCCCCCCTCCCTCGCCTGTGCTTCCCCCTCTCCCCTCTGCCTCCCCCCCTCCCTCGCCCTCTGCATCCTCCCTCGCCTCTGCATCCCCTCCCTCGCCCTCTGCATCCCTCCCCTCGCCCCTCCCCTCCCTCGCCCTCTGCATCCCCCTCCCTCCCCCTGCATCCCCCCCTCCCCTCGCCCCTGTGCTTCCCCCCCTCCTCTCCTCTGTCCCTCCCTCTGCATACCCCCTCCCCTCCACCCTCTGTCCCCTCCCTCGCCCTCTGCATCCCTCCCCTCTGCCCCCCTCCCCTCGCCTCTGTCCCCCCCTCCCCTCACTCTACCCCCTCCCCTGCCCCTCTGCCCCCTCCCTCTGCCCCAGCCCCCCCCCCCTCGCCCTCTGCATCCCCCCCTCCCTCGCCCTCTGCATCCCCTTCCCTCTCCCTCTGCATCCCCCTCCCTCGCCCTCTGCACCCCCCTCCTCGCCCTCTTCCCCCCTCTCCCTCTGCATCCCCTCCCTCCCCCCTGCATCCCTCTCCCTTCTCCACCCCCCTCCCTCGCCCTCTGCACCCCCCTCCCTCACCTCTCTGTCCCCTCCCTCTGCATCCCCTCCTGCCCTCCTGCCTCCCTCCCCTCGCCCTCTGCCCCCCCTCCCTCGCCTGCATACCCCCCTCCTTCGCCCTCACCCCCCTCCCCTGCCTCTGCTTCCCTCCCCTCTGCTCTGCACTTCCCCCTCCTCGCCCTCTTACCCCCCCTCCCTCCTCCCCCTCCCCCTCCCTCGCCCTCTCACCCCCTCCCTCGCCCTCCCCCCCCTCCCTCGCCTCTGCACCCTCCCTCGCCCTCTGCACCCCCCTCCCTCACCCTCTGCACCCCTCCCTCGCCCTCTGCACCCCCTCCCTCGCCCTCTGCACCCCCCTCCCCTCACCCTCTGCACCCCCCCTCCCTCGCCTCTGCATACCCCCTCCCCTCTCCCTCTGCACCCCTCCCTCACCCTCTGCACCCCTCCCTCGCCCTCTGCACCCCTCCCTCGCCCTCTGCATACCCCCCCCCTCCCCTCGCCCTCTGCACCCCCCTCCCTCGCCCTCCCACATCCCTTCCCTCTCACCTCCGCATCCCCCTCCCCTCACCCTCTGTCCCCTCCCTACCCCTCTGCACTCCCCCCCCCTCCTCCCTCTGCACCCCTCCCTCCCTCTGCATACCCCCCCTCCCTCGCCCTCTGCACCCCCTCCCCTCGCCCTCTGCACCACCCCCCCCTCCTCGCCCTCTGCATCCCCTCCCTCGCCCTGCACCCCCCTCCCCTGCCCTCTGCACCCTCACCCTCTGCACTTCCCCCTCCCTCGCCCTCTGTCCCTCCCTCACCCCTCTGCACCCCCCCTCCTGCCCTCCTGTCCCCTCCCTCGCCTCTGCACCCCCTCCCTCACCCCTCCTGCATCCCTCCCCTCACCCCTCTGCATACCCCCCCCACCCCTCGCCCTCTGCATCCCTCTCCCTCCCACCTCTGCACCCCCTCCCTCGCCCTCTGCACTCCCCTCCCTGCCCTCTGCACCCCCTCCCTCGCCCTGCCATCCCCTCCTCACCCTCTGCATCCCCTCCCTCGCCCTCTGCACCCCTCCCCTCCCCCTCACGCCCCCCCTCCCCTCGCCCTCTGCACCCCCTCCCCCGCCCTCTGCACCCCCCTCCCTCACCCTCTGCA